>NC_133332.1:65665620-65775620 GCF_042186555.1 Aquarana catesbeiana
CATCAGCAGATGATGTTTATGTACCCAGGCTGTGGTACTATAATCAACTCCGTTTTCTGGATGACCAGAATGAAGCCAGGCCATCACTTTCAACCCTTCCCTCCACCCTTCCCTCCACCCCAGCAGAGGCTGATGAGGAGCAAGCTGGGTCTTCCATCCTGGATGAACCAGATATGACCATCTGGAGTCAGGTAAATTATTTTAACAAATATTTACTGTACTAATATTAATGATGTTAACTGGATGTTATAATTGTCTAAAATAATTTGGCACTCAAAATTGTGTATACATATCAATTGACAGTAGTGGCTAAATATGTTTGGCACCTGCTTGAAATAATTAGGGTGTCTGATTAGACTCTTTTATTAAAGAGAAGTATTCACATTGAATTTGCTATTCATGAGAAGCAAACTGTGTGTCATTGATGAACCCAAAAAAATATACTCAAACTATTGTCCTTTTTTTATACACAGGATGAGTCCATCCAGGAGGAATGTGGGGAAAGTGGCAGGCAGGAGGAGACCAGGCCCATGGACAGCCTGGAGGAGGCCGGATTCACCATCATCCTGGAGGAGGCTGGGCCCAGTGTCAGGCAGGAGGTGGCTGCTCCCAGTGAGGTGGCTGCTCCCAGTGAGGTGGCTGGGCCAAGTGAGGTGGCTGGGCCAAGTGAGGTGGCTGGGCCAAGTGAGGTGGCTGGGCCCAGTAGGAGCCTGACCGAATCCCAAGTGCCTCCCCTCCACCTTCCCAAAAAAAGGGCCAGGAAGGGGATGGTCACACAGGACGCATCCCTGCGCCTCATGCAAGAGGCCACCCGTTTTTTAAGGAGCCCCCCCGAAGCGGAAGAATCCTATGGCTGCTACTTAGCCAGCAGGCTTCTTCAGATGAATAGGGAGCAGCGCCTCATTTGTGAGCGCCTATTTGGGGAAACAATCCATAAGGGGCTGCAGGGCACGCTAACACAAAACACCCAACTACATGAGGCAGCCCCCCCTCCTCCTCCTCCTCCTCCTCCTCCTCCTCCTGCCACAACTGAAACACCAGAGCCACAGCCTCAAAAGAAGGCTACAGGGAAGGCTGCAGGGCAGCGTGGAGGAAAGGCTGCAGGGAAGAGAAGAAAATGATGACCTGGGTTCAGTCTGGTCTGACAGAAGACGCAGGCTGTTGTAGGACCACAGTCTGGGGACATCTAGATCATCTGCTGGTGCTGTTGATCTCTGGGATTCTTGGACCAGATTGTGCTCCCTCTTATATGGACTCCGCAAGATCCCAATTTTCTGGTACACCGACTTTTTCCAGCGTTGACTTCCTCTTTATTTTATTTTGACCATGAATAAATGGATCATTTTTTGAGTTTAGCAAAAGACTTTTTATGTTTTTTCTTTGAAATCATTGATTTTACACACAATGTTAAATTAACAAGGGACAACAATCTCATTGAGTTAGAAAAAAAACACACCAAAAATACATTACTAATGTTAATAATGTTCAAGTGGTAAGTCTTGAAAATCCAAAAATTTACGTAACCAAAAACGGTGCTTTGGGTTAACTTTATCTAAAAACTAAAAAATAATCACTATAAAAAAAAAAACACAGAATAATGGGTTCTTTGTGGTAACTTTACAAACCTAAAAAAAAAAAAGGGGAAAAAGTATTATTAGTATGGAAACATTGTTTTTAAAATGCATACTATATCATTCATGAGATCAAAGAGAAAAAGAATCCAGAAATCAGTTTGGGAGAACTCTGATTATGAACAGCAAAACACCTTCGTTCTTTATAGAGCCTTCGTAAAGAAGAAATAAAATGCGCTGCATTCAACGATCACAGATTTTGCAGCGTGATGAATGTGCTACCTACAATACGAACACTAGTTTTACTAGACCGAGTGCTTCCGTTTAGTTTTTGCTTATGAGCATGCGTCGTTTTTTTGTCCGTCGGACTAGCATACAGACGAGCGGACTTCGGGGTCCGTCGTACTTACGACGTAAAGATTTGAAGCATGCTTCAAATCTAAAGTCCGTCGGATTTGAGGCTAAAAAAGTCCGTTGAAAGTCCGGAGAAGCCCACACACGATCGGATTACCAGCCAGCTTTAGTCCGTCAGCGTCCGTTGGACTTTTGTAGACGAAAAGTCCGACCGTGTGTACGCGGCATTACAGTATTTGAATCATATTGCGAGGATAGTGATCCTCTTCCTAGATCCCTATCTAAGATTTATGCGCTATTGATCTCCCCCCTGAAGATTTTGTTATGCCTAGTCTTAACACCTGGGAAAGAGATCTCAATAGAACCTTTACGTCAGTTCAACGCCAGGCCATTGTATACCTGGCTTTGAAATCTTCCATCTGCATCCGTGTTCAAGAAAATAGCTACAAGCTTTTAACGTGTTGGTATCATACTCCATCAGTTCTTAGTAAATATTCTCCGGAAATCTCTGACCACTGCTGGAGATGCCAGGGGGAGCGAGGGACCTTGCCCGATATTTTTTGGAACTGTCCGAAAATTAGGCCATTAGCTAGAGGTGCAAAAGATCACCTAACAGTTTACCGACTTCCCAATCCCAGCGGATTCTGCCTTCTTCTTACTCCACTGCTCAGAGATTCCTCTAAGAACCTACAAGAAATCTGTTCTTCGTCACGATTCGTACGAAATACGAATTTTCGTTAGGTTCGTTAACTTTTCGTAACAATTACGAACGTTCGTTATGATGAATTTAAAAAGCAACAAATACCTTTCTCAATATGGCAGTCCTCTGACTCATTATGCTCATTATGATGGGCTCCCACCATCCCTGAGCTGTGCTGACTTCCTCCTGGGGCTGTACCCCTGCTGTGCTCATTATGAGGGGCTCCCACCATCCCTGTGTTGTACTGACTTCCTCCTGGGGCTGTACCCCTGCTGTGCTCATTATGAGGGGGCTCCCACCATCCCTGTGCTGTGCTGACTTCCTGGGTTTGTACCCTGCTGTGCTCATTATGAGGGGGCTCCCACCATCCCTGTGCTGTGCTGACTTCCTGGGTTTGTACCCTGCTGTGCTCATTATGAGGGGCCCCCACCATCCCTGTGCTGTGATCGCTTCCTGGGTTTGTACCCCTGCTGTGCTCATTATGAGGGGGCTCCCACCATCCCTGTGCTGTAATGACTTCCTGGGTTTGTACCCCTGCTGTGCTCATTATGATGGGCTCCCACCATCACTGTGCTGACTTCCTCCTGGGGCTGTACCCCTGCTGTGCTCATTATGAGGGGCTCTCACCATCCCTGTGCTGTGCTGACTTCCTGGGTTTGTACCCTGCTGTGCTCATTATGAGGGGCTCCCACCATTCCTGTGCTGTGCTGACTTCCCCGAGGAAGTCAGCACAGCACAGGGATGGTGGAAGCCCCTCATAATGAACACAGCAGGGGTACAGCCCCAGAGGGAACTTCCTTCCCTGTGCTGTGCTGACTTCCTAAGGGGCTGTACCCCTGCTGTGCTCATTATGAGGGGCTCCCACCATCCCTGTGCTGTGCTCATGAGGGGCTCCCACCATCCCTGTGCTGTGCTCATGAGGGGCTCCCACCATCCCTGTGCTGTGCTCATGAGGGGCTCCCACCTTCCCTGTGCTGTGTTCATGAGGGGCTCCCACCATCTCTGTGCTGTGCTGACTTCCTCCTGGGGCTGTACCCCTGCTGTGCTCATTATGAGGGGCTCCCACCATCCCTGTGCTGTGCTGACTTCCTGGGCTTTTAACTTCATCATAACGAATAATCGTAATTAACGAACATTCTTATTTTGTCCGATTCTGAATCTCCCATCGACTACCAGTACCAGTCTCCCACTCCCATATTAAAAAAGGTAATTTTCCCAACCCTCACTCAGCAGCAGAAGAAAACCTCTGATTGGTCAACAGAACACCAGTCACGTTTCCGTTGTAACGGAATTTGAATCCAAAATTCGTAAACGAAATTTTGTATTTCGTACAAAATTCGGAAGCATAGCAATTTGTATTTCGGATCCTCCCGAATGTACGAATTTACGGAAATTCGTATGAATTTTTGATTCATGCGAAACTAATCGCACATGTCTAGCCGCCAAGGCTTGTATCGCCCTGTGCTGGAGAGACCCTAGTCCCCCCATCTATAGCCACGTGGCTTCACAGAATCAGGGACATTAATGCTCTAGAGCAGTGATGCCGAACATTGGCAGCCCAGATGTTTTGGAACTACATTTCCCATGATGCTCAACTACACTGCAGAGTGCATGAGCATCATGGGAAATGTAGTTCCAAAACATCTGGGGTGCCAAAGTTCACCATCACTGCGCTAGAGGATCTGGTTCTCACGGCCCAAAACAAAAGAGAACAATACACCAAAACATGGGCGTATTGGAACATGTTTGTGTACTCAGATGAGGGTAAGGCACTTTTTGGTGCCTCTGTTGGAGACTGAGGTCCATCTGCCCCTCTTATATAGATGCACACCGTCACCCTGACTCTTTCCAACCCCCCCCCCCCCCCCCCGAGGCATTTCTGACCCTTAATTACCTTGTCATTATATAGTAATTTGTCTTATGAATATCATATTATCCATATGGGTGAACCCTCTTATAACTGTCCTGCTTTTAGTATGGGATTTTGATTTGGGAACCACTAGAGACCAATTTAACTTGTTACTGTATGTACCTCAATTTATGTCTTTGTGTTGTGTATTTACTTGATGAGGGGCATGGATCCCACTCTCTACTGTTCTGCTCTGACGGATGTTTCTCTTTTCTTCTATAAATAAAGAATTTGAAAAAAGAACAATAGTAGTCCTATCAGCGTCCTGGAGGCCTGAAGATGAGCCAGGCTGTCAACCAAACCCAGCAAACAAACCTCCACTGGCCAGGGCACATGAATATTAGTCACAGATTGTTTGACCGAGACCACCGCTTCCCAGAAAATTTAAATATTAGGGCATTGCCAAAATACGTGGATAAAGTCTGGGTACACCGCCAACACTCCGCAGGAACGGAGGGATATAGTCTTTGTAAACGTGCAGGTGTGAGGTAGATCCTATGTAGAATTTTGTACTGAATCAACCTGTCCCTTGTGGAAACCAGCTGTAGAAAGGTAGATTCCCCTAATTCCTCCCAGCCTTCATCATCCAAGCTAGGGACATCCAGTGCCCATTTAGATAATTAGGTGACTTCAGAAAAAAATTGGTTCCACTAGATTTTAGTTAGGAGTATCAGAGTAAAGGGGGCTGAATACAAATGCACGCCACACTTATCAGATATTTATTTGTAAAAAAATGTAAAAAACCATTTATCATTTTTTCTTTTCACTTCACAAATATGTGCCACTTTGTGTTGGTCTATCACATAAAATCCCAATAAAATACTTTTACGTTTTAGGTTGTAACATGACAAAATATGGACAAATTAAAGGGGTATGAATACTTTTTCAAGCCACTGTGAAGTGTAATTGTTTGCTGTAACGAAGTAGACCTGCAAGGAATCCAAATGAAACAATGCCTTGAGGTACAGGACGTTCATAGACTTGATGAGGGATTATAAAGCAAACTCCAGATAATCAGCTAATTACACTGTTGAAATATGGGTGTGTGTCCTGTTTATCAGTTAATGGTTATGTTATTCTGTTCAGACAATTTTTCAGATTACTCACTGCTGCCACACGGTGACCTTACTATTCTCTGCTTCAGTTAGAGCAATACAACTTGGTCATTGACTGCCCCAGCCTGTAAATGGATAATGTTTAAGAAGCAGCTGATTGATCAGGTCATTCTATCAGCAAGCTCTCAACACTGTGCAATACAGTAGAACTTGTGTGCTTACAGTCGTTACTCTCAGTCAGGGGCAGATCCAGGGGGGGCAACATGGCAATTGAACCCCCCCCCCGGAAATTGGTGACAGGCAGGCAGGTGGATCAGTCAGCGGGGCCGGCGGGTAAGTCAGTGGATCAGTTAGCGAGTTGGTGAGCCAGCGGATCAGTTTCTCAGGCCAGGGGATCAGTCAGTGGGGCCGGCAGGTGAGCCAGAGGATCAGTTAGCTGGGCCAGCGGGTAAGCTGGCGGATCAGTTAGCGGGGGCAGCGGATCAGTTAGCGGGCTGGAGGGTGGATCAGTCAGCATGCCGGCGGGTAAGCGGCCGAACAGGCCAGTAGGCAGGTGAGCGGGCGGGCGGGGGAGATGAGAGATGACATCATCTTTCACCGCCCGCCCTGCATCACCACTCTCCTGCCTTCACTGTGCAGCTGCGGGCAGCAGAGAGATTACATCATCTGTCTGCTGCCTGCCTTCATACTAGGACACAGCAAGTGAGAATCAACACCGTGTAGCTGTAGCAGGCAAGTGACACAGCAAGTGACAATCTGCATCTGGTGGCATGGTGATGTAACAGGTGACACAGCAAGTGACAATCTGCATCTGGTGGCAAGGTGACGTGGCAATTGACACAACAAGTGGCAATCTGCATCTGGTGGCAAGGTGACGTGGCAATTGACACAGCAAGTGACAACCTGCAATGTATGGCAGGTGACATGGCAAGTGACAATCCGCACCTTGTAGCAGGCAAGTGACACAGCAAGTGACAATCCGCAACGTGTGGCAGGTGACGTGGCAAGTGACAAGCCGCATTGCGTGGCAGGTGACGTGGCAAGTAACAATCCGCAACTTGTGGCAGGTGACGTGGCAAATAACAATCCGCAACTTGTGGCAGGTGACGTGGCAAGTGACAATCAGTATCTGGTGGCAGGCGACGGTGGCAAGGGACACACTCAGGGCTCCCACTGTTTCAGCATTAGGGTGAGTTGAATCATTTTATTTTATATTCCAATGTAATAATAGAAATAATTGTGCTTCAATCATCCTGACACCATAACAACCATGGTGCTGTGATGATTGAAGCGCCAACACCAGCCATTTCCCCAATAAATTGCCTGCAAAAAAAGTATTTTCTAGCAGTGCCCCTCCCGAGACTAGACTCTGTATCCGCCCCTGCTCTCAGTCCTATTACATAGGTGGTTACATTTTATGGACTTTATAATGGTTTCAGCTTAATTTTATTACATTATTTAAAAATGTATTTGTTTTTAAATTAATGATTTATATCTGTTGTTATTAGAAATGTATATTCTTTGTTTTACTTACAGTATCTAATACATGACAAAGGATTCCCAAAGCACTATAAGTTGTCATCTAAAGAAAGTGCAGTAACAATTACAGTATCTACTTTCAGGTATGCTATTTTGTGTTTGAAACCTCACATAGGGCTGTAAAGAAAGGGAGGAATTGCTTTGTTGTCTCATTTACTTGTGTGTGTAAATTGCAGTTTAATCTATTGAACTCTGTAATCAGCAATATCATACTACAGGAGAAACTATCTGTCACACTTTATAGCTGGCAGGCTTGTCTCTTGGTTCAGCAATGCATCTCCCTATGTAACCTTTCCACTCCCATCCTGTTCACTGGACACTATGAAGTGTGGCAGAGGTGTGTGGATCACAAGACGAGCGAAAAAAGTGGTTCCCATAAATGCATTTCATTTGAATGAAGCTGTGGGGCTGGAGTTTAAAGGATAAGTTCACCTTTTGTAACATGTTACACGTTACATCCATATTCAGAACATGTAACATGTTACAAATGTACAGGAATGAAGGAATAGAAAAAGTCCTGAGTAGGGTAAATTGATTGGCTTCTGGATAGGGTTGTAGACCTCAACCCCAGAAGTACCAAGCATTTCATTTTCACTGTAGCAAGTGAACAGAGTGGCAGAAGAGTGAAGAGAAGGTGAGTGTTAGCAGCAGGAAGATGGACCAGGTAATTAAGGTAACCTGTCACTTTGCCCACGATGGAAAATGCACATGTTCACTTGGACTTATAGAGACAGTGTGCATATAGGGGCAGTTGGACCTGCAGGTAAGATCTGTGTATCTTCAGGGAGCTGTGCCAGATAGTCCTTCTCTAAACACGAATGGTTGTGTAAAGATGGTTAGACCTTATGCTGGCCATGCATGTGTCAAATCACGATCAATTTCAACTGGGTTTGCCAGGAACTAAAGCCAGCCATATATGGATTGAACTTTGGCCGATTCTGCAGGGACTTGCCGAATTTCGATCCATGTATGGTCAGGGTGGTTGTACAGAGGTCAATCTACAGATTGTGTTCTGTACAACCGCCCTGTTTGAGAATTTCCATTCAATCAGTGTATTCTGATGGCAGGGAAGTCTATCAGCTGTTGGAATACAAAGGCCGAACAAGGAGGATTCTCTCATCCACCCCGCTGGTTGAACAAAAAAAAAAAAAGAATCATCTATGGGCTGCCTAAGCAATTTACCACCTACGATGTTGATCGACCACCACCAACTTCTTCAAAACTTCTAATGGAAAACAGAAAAAAATTTAGAGCAATGTCTTTGAAAGCCATCTGATTTTTCCACCGGTTTCCGTCAGTGCAATCTCTTTTTCCACCTGCTTGTAAATAATCAAAATCCCCATTTTTTATCTCCAATTGCATTGCTACTTCAACCAAAAAATGAAATATAAAGTCTAATAGCTCTATCTTATTTCCATGTGTTTGGCCAACTTAAGAGGAGGAAGGGGCAGTTGTTCTTGACCCTTTGCACCCATCTTTTACCAATCTGACAATATTTCCTAACCTGCCCCTTTAGAGTTGCCCCAATGAGCCTCAGTTGGCAGGGTCTGCAGGTTCTTCCAAACGCAAAAGTCACCTGTTGCAATCAGAAATAACAGGATTGGGAGATGGTCCCCTAATGTCTATGGGCATCTCTATTCTTAGATCTGAGCACTGAACAGTCTGTTTATTAAAACATTAATCAACCTCCAGCAATTTAAGGCATCCATTTTCCTTATTGAATGTTTGCTTGGTGACTGATTATAAATATCCAGCAGCGTCTCTGGCTGGAAGAATTTAATTAATTTGAAAAACTGAAGGTTTCCAATTATTTACTGGAGGAAAAGAGAGGAAAACACATAAACAAACTGTTATTTTTCTATTTGGCTGAGTTTGTCCCTTAATTAAAAGTGGTTACCCAGCATCCCCTGCTTCTCCCGGGCAGCTGTCATCCTCTATTGCAGAACCTATTTGTCATGTTGCCGGGATAGGTAATCCCTCCTAATTCAGTTACCAATCTGCTGGGGGAGCACAGAACGTAAGAGGATTGGGACATTTGCTAAATTAGATAAGTCAAAATAACGTATAGGGGCGGAAGGGGTACAGGGGGGTCGAGGGCAATGCTAGAATGTAATTCTGACTAGCAACATGCAAAAAAGGAGTGCATCATTGTTTATTTGTCATTGGTCAAGACCTGTCATCCTATAGAATTGCCAAGAAACATTTTTACTGATTGTAGAAACTATCTGAACAGCAATTAAGAAAAGATTATTGGTGCCCATAGACATGAGATGGTGGTTGGATGATCTATCCACTTCATGACCATTCTTTACTGTGATTGTTGTATAAATCTGCTGGTTTGTATGAGCCTTATTAAAGTGTATATGTAATGCACAAACATACTGTACCTTTCAACCTAAGAACCTTAAAACGAGGGAGGAATGAGTTTTTGACACATAGAACAAATATGGCAAAATGTGGGCATGGATACATTGCATGGAATATGGGGCCTAGTTTAGTTACATTGGCATAGCTAAAAATGCCAATGTTACCGGGAGGGAAAAAAGCCCCATGGTCAGAGGACAGAAAAATTGCTCCAACATTGTACTCCGGCAGCAGTGCCAAATACTATTTTTGTGATCTGTTATGCCTAAGGCCTTGTTCACAAGCGCCATCTTCACCCACATGGGATGCACAACTGTTCCATGCATATGCGTGAAGGCAGTCCCACTCATGTCTCTCTATCGTGTCAGTTTAACAGCCATGTAGGTGTGGGTGCATGTCCCTGAATGCAGACCATCTGAGTTTGGGGACACGCACTTGCACATCTGTCAAATTCGGACCAGCAGCTGTGTCTGTGCAGCCATGAAGTCTCAATAGACATAAAAGAACTGCCTGCACACAGATCCATGGAATTTCTGTGCAACCCATGCGGACGAAGATGGCTCTTCGGCATGGATGTAGGCATAAGTATGCCTATGTGAATGAGGCCTAAGGGTACTACTAAGTTCCAAATATCCCTATATTTGAGAAAGCACATGACACTTTTGATTTAGGATTTTATCGTTTCTCAACTGATTATATTCTATTTATATGGGTTTTGCTGTATTGTTTTGCACTTATTCCTGCAAACAGTTTGTGATTATGCCTTTCTTTTCATTTGTTTTCAGAAATTTGATAAGAGGTCTCCAAACTTTTTAAATAAAGGATCAATTTACTGTCCTTCAGACATTAGGAGGGCCAGTGGCCCAATATGGCCAGTGGAAGTAGAAGATGCCTCTGGCTTGGTGGTCAGTGGGAGTAAAAAAAAAAATAGCATCTGTGGTCAGTAGGAGGAGGAATAATGCTCCATTGTCGGTGTCAGTGGAAGGAATAGTGCCCCATGATTGGTGTCAATGAGAGGAATACTGCCCCATCATTGGTGTCAGTGGCAGGAATAGTGCCCCACCATTGGTGTGAATGGCAGGGATAGTGCCCCATCATTGGTGTGAGTGGCAGGAATTGTTGGTATTAATGGGAAGAATAGTGCTTCATCCTTGATGTCAGTGGGAGGAATAGTGTTCCAACGTTTATATCAGTGGAAGGAAGTATGACCTATCATTGGTGCCAGTGGAAGGAACAAATGCCCTGGTGTCAATTGGAGGTAAAATTGCCCAGTTTTGCTGGTCAGTAGGTAAAAAATGTCCCCGCATTGGTGGTTATTCACACAAGTTCAGGAACCCTTGGAAAGCAGGCTGCTTCCCATTCACTTCTGTGGTGGACAGCTTGTCCTGGTGGTCTCCCATTCAATTACATGGTAAACAGCTTGTCCCACTGGCTACACATTTGCCCAGTGGCCAACCACTTCTGTGGTGGACAGTTTGACCTAGTGGACATACATTTACTGCCATCAAGGAAGATGTAAGATGTACTGAACCCAGAGTACCGAAGAGATTTATTCATACATTGGGATGATCCCATGGGTTTTAGGTCAGTTGGGGGACATGAGCAGATGCCCCTTATTTGACCATATAATAGCGATGTATATCAAACCGACCGACAATGGTCTTTTTCCCCATCTATGGAGGTTTCTGCTGTAGATGTATAATACACATTGACATGCCATTAATGCCTAGTCCCTTTAGCTTTGTGACAACACTGAAATGAGAGGAATGGGGGTCACCAGCTCCAAATAGCAATTAAAACTGGACAGAGGTTCTGACACTTCCCCCTTATATTATTTTTGCTGTCTCTTTTGTAGAAAAGTTCGATAACCCACCAGTTAGAATACAGAAACAATAAAAATTTGAAAGACATTGTGACTGATCTACACTATTCATGTTGGAAAGAGGTGTGTTGTTGTACCACTGGAAACTGCACCAGTGGGAACAGGAAAAAAGAACCCCTCAGAAGGGAAGTAAAGGGTGCTGGAAGATGGAAGAATCCTTGTGTTATGCTGCCGAAAAGAGATTTTTTTAAAAGGCATCAATTAAATTAACCTAGTAAAATCTGTGCAAAAAACAGTGGTCATTTTTGGATTCACTAATTTTTTAAAGTGGAATTCCAACTAAAACCTAACAGTGTCTCAACTTTACAGACTCTTCAAAACTTAAAAAAAAAAAAAAGTTATGCCGGTGCAGGTGGAGAAGGCGGTTCGTTTTGTGCACAAGATTTTCAAATAAGTTTTAAGAGCAGGGCTATGACATTTTATGCCACGGGTACAGGGTTCTGACTACTCTACATAAAATGTAGAGGTGTGAGAGGGAAGAAGGCTCTTACTTGCATATCTTCTGAAAATGGCAAAAATGTGCCCTTTTTTGGGACCAAGTTCGCCAGTTGGCACTTAAGCTCACATCAGTGGACCTTGGGACTCACCCTATGAGTTACTTACTTCACCTCAATAGTGTCCTGCTTTCGAGGTATAAATCCTCCCTTACTGTACACTTGCTAAATGCAGCCAGGACTTGCATACCTGCTTTATGGAAACAACCTATCACACCTCCCAATTCGTAATGGCTGTCTAAAATCAATGACATTGAACATATGGAACGCCTCACAGCTTCTTTCTGCCATAGGGAGGAGTAGGTTGGCTACACGACACATGGTACCCATGGTCAATCTTTGTCTATTCTACCTCTTACCAAGAGTTGATTAACCAGTAAGGTTCCGCCTGGAGTGTTCTACTAGGGTGGATATTTATTTATTGAGTCAATTATTCCATGCTGGACTGGGTTCCCTCCCCTACTGGCGCATCCCCCCTTCCCCTTTACTCTCCCCTTCCTTTCACCTCCTCCCCTTTTTTTTCTTTTTGTCTTCCTGTTCTTTTTGTTTTGCTCCCTCTTATTAATTAGTTAAAATATGTGGTCAAAAGGTATGGGACACAGGTCTCTGGCAACTGGCAGGCAACTTATGAAGGACTTACACTCTGGGCTAAAGGAATCTCCGTTGTGTTGTTTGGGAAGTTTTTATGGACTTTTGATAGAATGATAACCTTTTGAGCTTTACATGAGTTGCTGTATTATTGACTGTTCTGTGACTACTCAGCTGAGTCTGAACTGCCTTATCCATGTTACAATGTCTGTATACACAGTCTGTAAAACCCATGCCTTTTGCTAAATAAAGAATTAAAAAAAAAAAAAGTTTTTAAGAGTCGATAATTATTATAATTATTAAAAACTTTTACATGATTGTAAGATTCTAGTGATCACAGCCAGGACCAGTTTTAGGGCCATTTCATGTCTGTTTCAGACATTTCGGTCAGTTTGTGCAAAGCATTCTTTCTTTCCCTTAACACCTTTGTTTGCTGAGTGATTGCACAATGATCTTAAGTATGGTAATCCAAAGCAGCTGATTTCCTCTAATTCTTTTTTTGCCTGCAAAACAGCAGTGTTTACTGCACCAGCCAGGAATCAGCAGAAAAATATATGGGGGAGGGGGAGTCACTAGTCCTTTTCCTAGAAGCTCATTGATGAGGGCTTGGAAACCCCCAAACAACTCCATGTTAAATAGAATCAATTGTTTTATATTTTTGTGTGCTTTATAACAGCAGTTCCGGGTTCACAGTTGGCCCAGTTTATAATGGGATGATTTGTATGTCGGTCTCAACTGCTGTCTTTAAATGTATCTAATGTCAAAGTGTGGCATTAGATGGGGAGATTCACCCCTCTATTTGTCCTGGTGACCATTAGAATGGTGAGGAGATATCCAACATTTTAAGTTGTTACCAGAGTACGAATACAGGAGAAATCTTTCAGTAGGAACGTTTTTTCCGATGACAACTGGAGACAAGTGCTGCGTAAACTGTCAGTGCTATATAAATCCTGTATGATAATAATTTCTCCAATTATGGGGAAATGTCCTCTCACTTCCTCTTGCGTCTTCAGGACAGGAAGTTAAAGAAAATCTCTCTCTCTCGCTCTAAGATAGCAAAAGCATTTTCTAATATATTCAAAACCATATAAAAAAAAATTGCGTTTTTTTTTTGGCTTTAGTTACACTAAAAAATAAACCGCTTTTTAAATTTATTGTGCAAATAAATACAAAAAATATTTAGCATGATATTAGTGGTAGGTTTGTCAAATTTACCCTCACCATAATCTTTGCTGGACTCACAAACTGAGGTTAACTACAAACTTTAAAAGAAAAAAACATTTAAGAAGAACTTTAACCCCCAAAAAAATCACAATTTCATCGATATGCTCCCGATCTCTATGTTCTCTAGCACTCTTAGACCCCAATCGCATCTTTTCATGTTTGGCACAGTGGGGATGACTTGTAAATTGTCCATAAAATGAATCAAGAGCTTTGTACCAAGAAAACCAGTCAGTCAAGTGTCAGACTGGAAGTTCTCCATGGAGGATGACCCGTCTCCTGCCTAAGCTCTGAGTTGATCCTTTCTCTGGACTGTGGGAGAGAACGTCACTCTCACAAAGCTCTTAGTTTTCTTTTATGTAATACCCACAACACCTTTATTATATAACATTTTCATGAGTGTCTGCTATCAGAGTCAAGACTGCACTAATATAACAGTTCAACTTTGGGTATTTTGATTAAAAGAAAAAAAAATAGCAAATAAAAAAAAAACAATATAGTGTATACAATTGTGACACAAGTCATACTGTAATTGAAAGCTAATAACTAGACATGTGCGCCGTCAATACATTCATTTTGTTTTCGTTCCGTTCCATTTCGTATTAGAATTAATTCTTATTTCGTAATTCGTGTCCGAAATTTCGTACGAAATACGAATTTTCGTTAGGTTCGTTAACTTTTCGTAACATTACGAATGTTTGTAATGATGAATTTATCATTATAAGGGGCTCCCACCATCCCTGTGCTGTGCTAACTTCCAGGGTTTTTAACTTTTAGGTTTGTTAACTTTTTGTAACAATTACAAATGTTCGTTAGGAATTTGGATCCGAAATTTGTAAATGAAATTTCGTATTTCGTACAAAATTCGGAAGCATAGCAATTCGTATTTTGGATCCTCCCGAATGTACGAATTTACGATTCGTATGAAACGAATCGCACATGTCTACTATTAACCAGTTCCCTACCGCCGTATAGTAAAATGACAGCAGCAGGAACCCTTCCTCCCTCTGGGTGGGCGTCATATGACGTCCTCGGCTTCCCGGCATTGTGGAGAGCGCGAGCTCGCCGCATCACTGGGGACCCAATGCGCGTGCCCACCGGCTGCGATGTCCGCCGGGCACCCGTGATTGCTCATCACAGAGCAGGGACGTGGATCTGTGTGTGTAAACACACAGATCTATGTCCTTTTGGGTGGGAGAGGAGAACTGATCGTATGTTCCTCGTACAGAGGAACACCGATCGGTCTCCTCCCCTCATCAGTCCCCTCCCCCCTGGTTAGAATCACTCCCTAGGACACACATTTAACCCCTACAGCGCCCCCTATTGTTAACCCCTACCCTGCCAGTCACATTTATACATTAAACAGTGCATTTTTATAGCACCAATCGCGTTATAAATGTCAGTGGTCCCAAAATAGTGTCAAAAGTGTCCGATCTGTCCACTGCAATGTCACAGTCACAATAAAAATCACAGATCGCCGCCATTAGTAGTAAAAAAAAAAATCATCATAAAAATGACAAATCTATCTCCTATTTTGTAGACAATATAACTTTTGCGCAAACCAATCAGTATACGCTTATTGGGATTTTTTTTTACCAAAACTATGTAGAAGAATCGGCCTAAACCGAGGAAAAAAAATGTTTTTTTTTTTTAAAAATTAGATATTTATTATAGCAAAAAGTAATAAATATTATGTTTTTTTCAAAATTGTCACTCTTTTTTTGTTTATAGCGCAAAAAATAAAAAACGCAGAGGTGATCAAATACCACCAAAAGAAAGCTCTATTTGTGGGGAAAAAAACGATCAAAATTTGGGTACAACGTCACATGACCGCGCAATTCTCATTCAAAGTGTGACAGTGCTGAAAGCTGAAAATTAGCCTGGGCAGGAAGGGGGTGAAAATGCCCTGTATTGAAGTGGTTAAAAATGACCTTTCATTTTCAATCTGCAGCACTGTAATTCTCTGTAAAATGCAATTCAATATGGCTACCTGGAGGTGTTCTATACACAGATGGTGTACAGAACGCCCCTGAGGAATTTGATTTCCTACTTGTGTGATTGGCTCACTGATTTTCCCAGAAGTCTGCACTAAGATACAAGTCAGATTCTGAGCATCCCCTGCAACAAAAATTTCATTTTTGGTGAGATACTCACAAAGGGAAATCACGTCTAAAGTGATGCAGACCCTGCCACTTTCCTCATTAGAGCCATGATTGATAGTTATAAAACCAGTCCCATACAGATTCACTCAGCATGGACACTAAAAACAAACAGCTACAGTGCCTTGAAAAAATATTCATACCCCTTTAAATTTTCCACATTTTGTCATGTTACAACCAAAAACGCTTTGGGATTCCTTTGTCATGTATTAGATACTGTAAGTAAAACAAAGACTATACATTTCTAATAACAACAGATATAAATCATTAGTTTAAAAACAAATTCATTTTAAAATAATACAATAAAATTAAGCTGTACATTATAAAGTCCATAAAATGTAACCACCTATGTAATAGGACTGAGAGTAACGACTGTAAGCAAACAAGTTCTACTGTATTGCACAGTGTTGTCACTCTAATAGAGAGAATTTGCAGATAGAATGACCTGATCAATCAAGCTTCTACTTTTACAGTCGAAAAATGGGTGAAATGTGCAGCGCTTAACCACTTCAGCCCCGGAAGGATTTACCCCCTTCCTGACCAGAGCACTTTTTACAATTTGGCACTGCGTGGTTTTAACTGCTAATTGCGCGGTCATGCAATGCTGTACCCAAACAAAATTTGCGTCCTTTTCTTCCCACAAATAGAGCTTTCTTTTGATGGTATTTGATCACCTCTGCGGTTTTTATTTTTTGTGCTATAAACGGAAAAAGACCGAAAAAAAATTTTAAAAATGATATTTTCTACTTTTTGTTATAAAAAAAATCCAATAAACTCAATTTTTGTCATACATTTAGGCCAAAATGTATTCGGCCACGTGTCTTTGGCAAAAAAAAGTCAATAAGCGTATATTTATTGGTTTGCGCAAAAGTTATAGCGTCTACAAACTAGGGTACATTTTCTGGAATTTACACAGCTTTTAGTTTATGACTGCCTATGTCATTTCTTGAGGTGCTAAAATGGCAGGGCAGTACAAACCCCCCCAAATGACCCCATTTTGGAAAGTAGACACCCCAAGGAAATTGCTAACTTAAAGTGGAGTTCCACCCACTTTTACAACTCTTCAGCATCCCTCACTAAACTGTGCACTGTAAACGAATTGGATATTTTTAAATTTTTTCTCTCAGCACCTCCTGTATATCTGCTGTATTCATTTTTCACTTCCTCCTCCCTGGCCACGGCCCATCGCATCATTTCCTGTTTGCAGTGCCTTCTGGGAAGGGGTGGCAACTTCCTCTGACATTGCCGTTGCTGTGGAAACCTGACCTGAAACCTATTACACTGCTTGTGCTGCACTGAGCATGTGCGAAATCTGCAAGGATGAGATCCAGGAAGAAATACAGTCTGGCTTCAGATGCCCACACTTAAGATGGCCACGGCCTGCTGTAAGTTTATAAAACAAACAAACTACTGCTATAAACTAACAAAACAGATCTTAGTTTACAGACTAACTTTACTAGAATACATTAAGCTTGTGTATTATAGGGGTATTTTTAACTAAAAAGTATAATTTCGGCCGGAAAACCACTTTAAGAGGCATGTTGAGCCCATTGAATATTAATTTTTTTTGTCCCAAGTGATTGAATAATGACAAAAAAAAAAATTTACAAAAAGTTGTCACTAAATGATATATTGCTCACACAGGCCATGGGCATATGTGGAATTGCACCCCAAAATACATTTAGCTACTTCTCCTGAGTATGGGGATACCACATGTGTGGGACTTTTTGGGAGCCTAGCCGCGTACGGGGCCCCGAAAACCAAGCACTGCCTTCAGGATTTCTAAGAGCGTAAATTTTTGATTCACTCCTCACTACCTATCACAGTTTCGGAGGCCATGGAATGCCCAGATGGCACAAAACCCCCCCAAATGACCCCATTTTGGAAAGTAGACACCCCAAGCTATTTGCTGAGAGGCATGGTGAGTATTTTGCAGCTCCCATTTGTTTTTGAAAATGAAGAAAGACAAGAAATAAAAAATTATTTTTTCTTTTTTCAATTTTCAAAACTTTGTGACAAAAAGTGAGGTCTGCAAAATACTCACTATACCTCTCAGCAAATAGCTTGGGGTGTCTACTTTCCAAAATGGGGTCATTTGGGGGGGGGGGGTTGAACTGTCCTGGCATTTTATGCACAACATTTAAAAGCTTATGTCACACATAACTCACTCTTCTAACCACTTGAAGACAAAGCCCTTTCTGACACTATTTGTATACATGAAAAAATTTTTTTTTTTTTGCAAGAAGATTACTTTGAACCCCCAAACATTATATATTTTTTTAAAGCAAAGGCTTACAGATTAAAATGGTGGGTGTTTCATTTTTTTTTTCACACAGTATTTGCGCAGTGATTTTTCAAACGCATTTTTTGGGGAAAAAAACACACTTTTTTAATTTTAATGCACTAAAACACACTATATTGCCAAAATGTTTGATGAAATAAAAAAGATGATCTTAGGCCGAGTACATGGATACCAAACATGACATGCTTTAAAATTGCGCACAGAAGTGCAGTGGCGACAATCTACATACATTTTTAAAAGCCTTTAAAAGCCTTTATAGGTTACCACTTTAGATTTACAGAGGAGGTCTACTGCTAAAATTACTGCCCTCGATCCGAACTTCACGGTGATACCTCACATGCATGGTGCAATTGCTGTTTACATTTGACGCCAGACCAACGCTTGCGTTCGCTTTTGCGCGACAGCAGGGGAGGACAGGGGTGCTTTTTTTTTTTTTTTTTTCTTTATTATTTTTTTTGCTTTTTTATGTTATTTTTAAACTGTTCCTTTCATTTTTTTTTTTAATCATTTTTATTGTTATCTCAGGGAATGTTAATATCCCCTATGATAGCAATAGGTAGTGACAGGTACTCTTTTTTTAAAAAAATGGGGTCTATTAGACCCTAGATCTCTCTTCTGCCCTCAAAGCATCTGATCACACCAAGATCGGTGTGATAAAATGCTTTCCCAATTTCCCAATGGCGCTGTTTACATCCAGCGAAATCTAAGTCATGAAATGCTCGTAGCTTCTGGTTTCTTAGGCCATAGAGATGTTTGGAGCCAATCTGGTCTCTGATCAGCTCTATGGTCAGCTGGCCGAATCACTGGCTGCATTAGGATTGCTTTTACATGAAAGCCGACCGCTGGCTGAAAAGAATGATACCAAGATGATACCTAAACCTGCAGGCATCATTCTGGTATAACCACTCAAAATCGTGAATGGCATACCTGAAAACAAAAAAATGGTTAACAATAAAACACAGTAAACAGTAAAGTATAAAAAAATTGCATACCTGAAAAGCAAACATGATAAAACATAATAACAATAAAACAATGCAGAATAGAATACAGTAAAAAAGAGCAGAACAATAGAGAGAGAATAGAGAGAGAGAGAACAATAAAACAACTATTTTTGTTTTTTTTATTTTATATATTTTTTTTGTTTTTTACACTTTTTTTTGTAACTTTTATAACTGTAACCGGTTCCAGGTTCGGGTCTCTCAAAATGCGATGGCATCTTGGGAGACCCTGTGAAAGTGTGTCTAGTCTGTGCAATGCTGTACCCTACGCTAATAACTAGTGCATGGTAACGTTCAAAACATTCACCAATGCAAAGACCAGGATTGTCAGGACAGGAGGGAAAATAATAGCGGGTGTCACGCCTTGGGGATGTGAATGTGGGAAGTACGGGTGCTGCAGAAGAGGTGGGTTCCCAATTAGGATTGGCGAATGCAGCAGGAAGGGCACTATGGGCACGACGGGCCTGTTTGTCTTCTTCTTGGTGGCAGCGGGACACTACTTGTGCTTGCCACCTCACCAGCTTGAACTGCACTTACGCTGGTGCTTGCCAGTTAACCAAAACGCCACCAAAAAAACTGTTAGCGATCGCAGGGATCAGGCCTGACTCTGCGAACGCTGCAGTTATGCGTTTAGTGTTTTGTAAGTGTCAGTGATCGATCGATACTGCACTTGGGTGGGCTGGGGTGGGCTGGGCTGGGCTGGGCCGGGCGGAGGGGCAAAACGCAAGTGCTAGCAGGTATCTGGGCTGATCCCACTAACACTGCGTTTTTGGGAACCCTAAACTGATGGGGATGCTAGTATAGATCTGATCGGATCAGATATTGATCCGTTCAGATACTATACCACTAAGGGAGGTGTACGGTGCGTGCGTGGGTGTTAGCGCTACTGGCACTAACCTGACGCTGCCTGGGGCTGGTGCTTGCCAGTTCACCAAAACGCTACCAAAAAAACTGTTAGCGATCGCAGGGACCAGGCCTGACTCTGCGAACGCTGCAGTTATGCGTTTAGTGTTTTGTAAGTGTCAGTGATCGATCGATACTGCACTTGGGTGGGCTGGGCTGGGCTGGGCGGAGGGGCAAAACACAGTTGCTACCAGGTATCTGGGCTGATCCCGCTAACACTGCGTTTTTGGGAACCCTAAACTGCTGGGGACGCTAGTATAGATCTGATCGGATCAGATATTGATCCGTTCAGATACTATACCACTAAGGGAGGCGTATGGTGCGTGCATGGGTGTTAGCGGTACTGGCGTTAACCTGACGCTGCCTGGGGCGACGCATATCACCGCCGGGCGATCAGGGGGCTAAACCTTTATTCGGTAATAAACGGCGGGTGCCCTGACACTATAAAAAATAAACAAACTAACCAGCGTCACCCGTAACAGTTATACAGTGATCAGTGGTGAAAGGGTTAACTAGGGGGCAATCAGGGGGTTAAAACCTTTATTAGATAGTATATGGGGGTCCCTGTCGCTATAAAACGCTGACGGCGAACCTAAATATTTACCTCCCTAACTAGCGTCACCAGTGGCACTAATACAGCGATCAGAAAAATGATCGCTTAGTGACACTGGCGACGGGGGGTGATCAAGGGGTTAAAACTTTATTAGGGGGGGTTAGGGGGGTACCCTAGACCTAAAGGGGGCTAATACTAACTGCCCTAGCTAACTAACTGTCATAAACTGACACCAATGCAGTAATCAGAAAAAAAAAAAACTGCTTGGTGTCAGTGTGACGGCGGGGTGGGGGAGGGGTGATTAGGGGGTGATCGGGGGGGATTCGGGGGGTAAAGGGGGGTGTAAAGTATGCCTGGCATGTTCTACTGTGTGTGTGTGTTTTACCATCACTCGGATGTCTTCTCTCCTCGGCGCCGGAACGGAAAATACCGAGCCGAGGAGAGATGACATCACATCCCCTGCCTCTGTGTACTATACAGAGGCAGGGGAAGATTCTCATTGGCTGGGAGAGATCGCGAGGGGGGGGGGCACGAATGGATGGTCTCCCCCTCACCTCTGATCGCTCCCAGTCAGAAGCCGACCGCCTCGGGCACCGGTACGTGATTTTGCCTGCCCGTGCCATTCTGCCGCAGTATATCTGCGTTAGGCGGTCGGCAACTGGTTAAACAATCATATAAACCGTGACAAGTAATATAAATAAAATGAATGATGTGCACAAGTGAGTCCAGACAGTCCAATAATAGGACATATGATGTCTATAAAAAAGGAAACTTCAACGTGCAATATCCAAAAAAGGTCAGTGACGATCCGCAACTTCATATATAAAATATGATGATAATCCTCAACCACATATATGTGCATATGATATGGTGACAGTCTTTAACTTCAAATGTATGCGTAGAGTGTGATAACAATTGATAGTAGATCCACCACCAGAGACACGAGAAGCTGCTTACCAGAGGGATTGAACTCGAATAGTTATACACACAGTGAGTCAATCAAACTTTGTGGTAGAATGGGCAAATATTTCACTCTCTAGATGTGCAAAGCTATTAGAGACATACCCAAAAAGATTTTCAGCTGTAATTGCAGCGAAAGATGGTTCTACATAGTATTGACTCAGGGGGGGCTGAATACAAATGCACACCACACTTTTCAGATATTTATTTGTAAAAAATGTTGAAAACCATTTATCATTTTCCTTCCACTTCACAATTATGTGCAACTTTGTGTTGGTCTATCACATAAAATCCCAATAAAATACATTTACCTTTTTGGTTGTAACGTGACAAAATGTGGAACATTTCAAGGGGTATGAATACTTTTCAAAGTACTGTATTCCTTCAGAATAACAAAAGGTAGGGGTCTGCAACAAAGTTTGTTAAAATCCTTGCAATGTACATTGATCACCCAGAGGGGAATGTTTTTTCTCAACAAAAGTGGAGTTACTTTTTAAGGATGCCAATTCATGACTGGTATTTTCTAAGGCCATTGGCACATTAGAAGGACAGATAGGGCAATTTGTCACAAAGACCATGATCGCCCTGAACAGTTTGTTGTTTGCCGGGCACTTGGGTTCAGCACATCGCAGATTGCATAGACAGATTATTGGGTGGGGCTGGAGGGGGACCCAGCTGTCATGGTACACGTTGGTACCAATGACAAAGTAAGACGAAGGTGGAGGGTCCTAAAAAAAAGATTTCAAGGATTTCGGGGCTACATTGAAGAGAAGGACCTCCAAGGTGGTATTCTCAGAAATACAGCCTGTGCCTCGAGCCACACCAGAGAGGCAGTGTAGAAAGGAGGGGTTTGGGTTCCTGGAGAACTGGGTTGACTTTTCAGTCGGTTACCAGCTCTTTAGTAGAGATGGACTGCACCTTAATGGGGAGGGTGCAGCTGTCACGTACCTAGTGGGTAGAGCCTGGTTATGCAGAGGAAGGCCTCTCTTGCACCTCTGACTCTGGGCCCCTGGTAGTGTATACAGGTAGTGCAGGAGTGCAGAGTCGCACGAGTGCCAGGTAAACATGCTTGCTGTTGGGTTGCTGATCAAGTAGTTCACCAGATGGCTGCGGGTTTCCGTGGGCAGGAACAGGCTGGTACTTAGCCGAAGAGCAGGTCCCAAAGGTAGCTGGACTGGAGATAGCAACTTGGTAGCTTTGGAGGGGCTGGAACTTGAGTCAGACAAGCTGGGTCATACACAAAACAATGAGATCAAGTACAGATGCAGAGGCAGGAGACAAAGGACAAAGGACAAGCCGGGGGTCGATGCAGGTGGAAAACAGGAATAGTCAGAAACAAGCCGGGTCAATACGTCAAGAGCAGATACAGGTAACAGGAAACAGGATACTCACAGAATGCTGTAGACGAGACAGCACTGATCCTGGGTGCTGATTCAGCTTAAATAGCCCATTTGCTGCCCTTATCTGTCACAGAATGCGCAGTGCATGTGCGTACACATGTTCGCATCTCCGCGCATGCGCATATGCGTTTGCACATTAGCATGTGCTAATGCTCCTCTTCTTCCAAGCATTCGGGGAACAGGGATTCTTCGAGGCTATTATTCTGTCTTCTGACAGAGCCTTCCTGACATTGCCCCCTCCCAATGGGCAGCTTCCGGATGCCCAACTGGACAATCTTCTCTGGGTGGGCCTGGTTGAACGCTTGGATAAGTCTCCTGGCGTGGATGTTGTTTTCAGGTTCCCAAGAATTTTCTTCAGGACCGTACCTTTTCCACTTGATTAGGTACTGGGTCTGATTCCTCATTTTTCTGCAATCCATAATCACCTCAACCTCATACTCCTCTTCCCCATCCACCAATATTGGCTCGGGTGGGCCTGTATTCCGCTCGGGAAAAGGATCAGGAATGGCAGGTTTTAGTAGGGTCACATGAAAAACCCGCTGGATTTGAAAGGAGGCTGGTAATTTCAATTCATAAGCCACATCATTGATCTTCCTTTTCACCGGTAATGGTCCCACAAACTTTGGCCCCAGTTTCCTTGATGGACAGGATAATTTCAGGTTAGTTGTGGATAGCCATACCTGATCACCGGATTCCAGAATTAATTCCCCACGTCTTTTCCTGTCAAAAGCTCTTTCATTGTATTCCTGTGCCTTGGTGATTGCCTCCTGCAACATTTTGTTGTTGGATTCCAAGAAGGTTACTGTTTCTACCACAGCTGGAACGGAGCATTCAGAAATTGTATTTGGTAGGAATGATGGATGAAAGCTGTAGTTAGAAAAAAATGGAGATTGCTTGGTGGCGGAGTGTTTGGAATTGTTGTATGCAAATTCAGCTAGTGGAAGTAATGATACCTAGTCATTCTGAGAAAAAGAAGAAAAACAATATCCTTTTCGTTTGACTGTTAGTTTGGGGGTGGTAGGCTGAAGAGAAGGATAATTCGATTGTTAGGGTCTCTGAGAGAGATTTCCAAAATCTTGAGGTGAATTGCACCCCCCCCGGTCAGATATAATGTTCGGTGGGATCCCATGCAGCCTCACTATTTCCTTAATGAAAATCTGTGCTGTTTTCAGAGCAGATGGTGTGCCTTTCATGGGTAGAAAGTGTGCTGTTTTTGACAGCCGATCAACTACTATATAGATGGCCGTACAGCCTTCTGATGGGAGAAGTTCCACAATGAAATCTATTGAATTTATCTTCCATGGCCTGTCTGTAATTGGTAGTGGTTTAAGCAGACCCCATGCTTTGGTCCTGTTACTTGTATTTCAGATACATGCGGTACATGCCTCAACATATTTCCTGCAGTCTTTCTCCAGATGGGGCCACCAAAATGTAAGTAGAACTAACTCGTAAGTTGTTTTATTGGCCCCAAAGTGCCCTGCTAATGCATGGTTGTGGCACAAGCTCAGGAAAAAAACACGTATTTCTTCTGGTACTAAAATGTTATCTTGGTGCCATAATAGTCCATCCTTCATTTGTAAGGATGTCTCGGGATGTGAGAGAACCCCCACAGAGGCTTGTTTGATTTGAGAGATGAAATCTTCTTGCAACAGGAGGAAGTTTCCAGAGGACAGAATGGTGTCAGGGAGCCCAGATTCCTCAGGCTCATCAAAACATGCAGGAAAGAGCATCAGGTTTAGTATTTTTTGACCCGGGCCTGTATGTTATGTGGAAAGAAAACCTTGAAAAGAACAATGCCCACCTGGCTTTACGTGGCCTCAAACTTTTTTCTGTCCTCAAGTATTCAAGGTTCTTATGCTCGGTGAAAATGAGTACTGGGTAAACTGCCCCTTCCAGGATATATCTCCACTCTTCTAGTGCAGCCTTTATGGCAAGAAGTTAACGATCTCCCACATCGTAATTTCTCTCTGCCGGCGAAAGTTTATGAGAGAAGAACGCAACTGGGTGTAAAAGGGCCTTGGCCCCCTGACGTTGCGAATGCACTGCCCTACTGCTGATTCTGATGCGACAAACTCCAACACGTCATTCCCTGAGGAAGTCATGAGGTCACGTGACATAACGCATAGGAACGAAACCTTTGCTAGCCGACGCATCCGCATGTCAGTTACCTCTGACCCGGTTGTTTTTACCGCGAACCGGAAGTATTGTACTCGGTGATGGCGGTCCACCGCCATACATAGTGTCACTGTATGCACTGCATGTATTGTGCTTTTTACTCCAATAAACTATCATTTTATACTACACCATTGGAGGCCCCCATATGTTTCCTTCTTTCTTTTTGGCATGATTCTTGGGCTCGAGAGGCAAGCCTGATGGGCATCTACCAAGGACGTCTATTCACCTGAAGCCATCCAAGCATCTACCATCCAGCAGCATCCAACTTAACCAGCCTCATTGTCATCTATGAGTCCCTGCAATTAAGGCTTTTATCAAAGCCCTTTAAGGTAAGGGCACTGTGAGCACGTATGCACCAGGAGTATCCATGTTTAGACTTCTCACTACAACAATGGAAAATCATTTATGAACTTCAACACTATTGATATATATATACCGTTAATTCATCTTTGCTCATGAACTTTTATTTGGTCACTATCACCACTCTCATTTTTTCATTACATTGTGATCACCATTTGTTACACTTTTGATACCCTATATAGGTTATCCAGTATTATTATTTTTATTTTTAACGTTTCTTCATTTCACCTTGAGCATTTCCCTTCATTGGACAATTTTCTTTTATTGCACACTTTTTCCCGGATGGAATATTTGTTGATTATTCCACACAGTCACTTAGTGTAATTTGCACAAGTCAGTTATGGGATTAAGTCCTACTTGTATTGATGTGTTTTGCGCGAAATTAATTGTTTATTTTTACGTATGGTAGAGCTGGGTCAGGGGCCTTAGAATAGATGCAGAAGTGAACAACTCTTTTAAGGTTTCGAAAGCAGACTGGGCTTCAGGAGTCCAGGAAAACCGGTTGCTGTGCTTGGTCAGTTGGGTGATGGGAGAAATGATGGCTGGGAATCCCTTGATGAACTTCCGATAGAAGTTTGTGAATCCTACGAAACACTGTATTCCTTTTTTATCCGTGGGAGCTGGCCAATCCAAAATGGCAGTGACTTTTTGGGGATCCATCTTTATGCCTTCTGTAAAGATTATTAATCCCAGGAACTGGATGTTCTGATGCACAAACTCACATTTTTCAGGTTTGGCATATAAGCCATGTTGTCTAAGTCGGGTCAGCATCTTTTTCACATGTCCATGATGAATCTCTAGTAAAGGGGAAAAAATTTGAATATCGTCCAAGTAGACGATAACAAAAAGGAAGGTCCAAAAAAACATCGGAAAATGTCATTGACAAAATGCTGGAATGTAGAAGAGGCGTTGCACAGGCCAAAGTGCATCACCAGGTATTCGAAATGCCAAAATCTTGTACGGAATGCTGTCTTCCATTCATCCCCGGCCCGTATGCAGACCAGATTGTATGCCCCTCGGAGATCTAGCTTTGTGAAGACCGTTGCTGACCTAAGTCTTTGGAACAGTTCAGGTAACAGAGGTAGGGGATACCGGTTCTTGACTGTGACCTTATTGAGCTCACGGTAGTCGACACAGGGTCGAAGAGAATGCTCCTTTTTCTCCACAAAGAAAATGCCTGCCCCAGCTGGAAAGGTAGATGGACGAATGAACCCCTTCTTCAAACTCTCATCAATGTAGTCTTTCAGAACTGTGAGTTCTAGTTCAGATAAGGCAAAGATTCTTCCAAAAGGCACCTCGACCCCCGGGAGTAACTCAATTGGGCAATCGTAAGATCTATGAGGAGGAAGAGTCTCTGCCCTTTTCTTACTAAAAACATCCAGATAATCCCGATATGTAGTGGGAACAGATGTGCCTGCTTCAGGGTCAGAGTCTATACATAGCAAGGATGGTGTGGGACATGGTGATTCCGGTAGGCAATGTTGATGGCAGTAGGGTGAATAAAACTGGATCTCCTGTGCTATATATTGCTGAAATATAGCATCCTGGTTGAATGATGGCATTTTCCTTACGCTCGGGTTGCACAAGTATCACAATCACGAGTTTTCTTTGGTTTCTTTTCATTTCCCTTATTTTTTTTCTTTCCCAATTAATGGGTTCATTGTGTATTGTATTGAGATATTTTAATGGCAACATGTGAGATGTATTGTTAAGCTGTCTTAGGCTACCCTGTTACTGTACTTATTGTTCTCACGGTGCTTGTACACCCAGTCTTTATATTATACCTCAATAAAAACGTTTGTAAACAAAACTGGATCTCCTGTGTAACCCAATTGATGTGCGGGTTGTGTGCCTGCAGTCAAGGCATGCCTAGTATAATGGGGAACAAGGGTGAGGCATCTAGGCGTAATAGTTCTTGGTGACGGGTAGCAATGGTGGCAGGTAATGGGGGGGTCTCTTGAGAGACTAATCCAGACTTGATGGTGGACCCATCTGCAAGATAAACGGAGAGTCTCTGGGCCTTGGGTTGCAGCGGTATTTGATGTTCAGCGGCAAAGAATAGATCAACTAAGCAACTGCAGGCCCCGGAATCAATTTTAGCTGGTGCTTGAATAGTTCTTCCTGGAAGCTGTAAAAGAATAGAGATAGCCAGGTGAGAAGAGTTGCTTGTGAAAAAAATGTGCTAAATACCGCGCTGCCCAAAGAAGGGGGGGAAGCTGCCAGCACCGCAAAGGACAATTGCAAAAAGTAAAATGGGAAAGTGATGGTGCAGCGCTAGTGACAATTGAACATTTAAATGGGTAGTCTAAAGTGCATAGATGACCAAATACACATCTAAAATATATCAAAATTAGAATAATTGTGAAGATATCAAACAGTATACATGTGCAATATTGAAATAATGATAACAGGTGATTAAACCAATATATACCATACACATAAAATACAGTGAACAACTTATTATAAACTCAAAAGCAATAATAGAAAACATGAATGAACAAAGAAAGAGTCCACTGAGTGAGAAAAAAGTGTTTGATGAAAATGGAAATGTCCAAAACATATGTATCTTGACGCCCCAAATGGTAATTATCAAGCTACCGCTAAATGTGCATGAAAAAGGGGGGGGATGGAGCACCGCCACCAATAATACTGAGGCTTACCGGAAAAAGTGGATTCAGTAAGACATACGCCCTATGAATCAAACAGACTTGTCCGTGATTCTTCACCAAAGATAATAAGGCCCAAATGGATATAGGCGTTGGTAGAATTGGGTAAAAAAATCTTCTCACAAGGACCACTGGTCGACAAGAAAGGAGGCTCCAAGATATATAAAACGTCTCATGGATTCAAACGTATAAGGCCAAAAAGCAATAAAAAACGCACATAGCGTGAATCCGCATAACACAAAATTTATTAAAAAATGAAAGCTTTACACTCACATTTAGAAGAGGTAAAACAAGCGCTTGTTAATCAATTAAATGACACAATGGGAACAGCAGGCTCGACCCGACGCGTTTCATCCACAAAGATATCGTCTGGGGTGTCGTCCTGCCTGTCCCACTGCATATATATATATATATATATATATATATATATATATATAACATCCCATAAATCCAGGAGACAAACCTGTGCATGCTTGTCCTAATTGGTATTGTATGTCTACTATGGACAAAGATGGTGGCCTGGCTTGAGTTTCAAGCCTCACTGTGGTATCGTCACAACATATGGAAACAGGAAGGGGAAACGACACGTACCACTCCAAGCCTCGCTCTGAAGAGCTAAGGATGGAGTGGAGTGCATGGCTTGAGTTTCAAGCCTCACTGTGGTATCATCACAACATATGGAAACGGGAAAAGGAAATGGCACATACCACTCCAAGCCTTGCTCTGAAGAGCTAAGGATGGAGTGGGGTGCATGGCTTGAGTTTCAAGCCTCAATGTGGTATCATCACAACATATGGAAACAGGAAAAGGAAATGATATGTACCACTTTAAGCCTCGCTCTGAAGAGCTAAGGATGGAGTGAAGTGCATGCGTGTCCTTTCCTTTTCCTGTTTCCATATGTTGTGATACCACATTGAGGCTTGAAACTCAAGCCATGCACTCCACTCCATCCTTAGTTCTTCAGAGCGAGGTTTGGAGTGGTACGTGTCATTTCCCCTTCCTGTTTCCATATGTTGTGATGATACCACAGTGAGGCTTGAAACTCAAGCCAGGCCGCCATCTTTGTCCATAGTGGACATACAATACCAATTAGGACAAGCACACACAGGTTTGTCTCCTAGATTTATGGGATGTTTTATAAATGCGTTGGGTCAAGCCTGCTGTTCCCATTGCGTCATTTTATCGATCAACAAGTGCTTATTTTACCTCTTCTAAATGTGAGTGTAAATCTTTCATTTTTTAATAAATTTTGTGTTATGCGGATTCACGCTATGTGCGTTTTTTATTCCTTTTTTGCCTTATACGTTTGAATCCACGAGACGTTTTATATATCTTGGAGCCTCCTTTCTTGTCGACCAGTGGTCCTTGTGATAAGATTTTTTTACCCAATTCTACCAACGCCTTCATCCAACTGGGCCTTATTATCTTTGGTGAAGAATCACCGACAAGTCTGTTTGATTCATAGGGCGTATGTCCTACTGAATCCACTTTTTCCGGTAAGCCTCAGTGTTATTGGTGGCGGTGCTCCATCCCCCCCCCTTTTTCATGCACATTTAGCGGTGGCTTGATAATTACCATTTGGGCATTTCCATTTTCATCAAACACTTTTTTCTCACTCAGTGGACTCTTTCTTTGTTCATTCATTTTTTCTATTATTGCTTTTGAGTTTATAATAAGTTGTTCACTGTATTTTATGTGTATGGTATATATTGGTTTAATCACCTGACATCACTGCATTTATATGTATGGTATACTTTGGTTTAATCACCTGATATCACTGCATTTTATATGCATGTTATACATCGGTTTAATCACCTGTTATCATTATTTCAATATTGCACATGTATACTGTTTGATATCTTCACAATTATTCTAATTTTGATATATTTTAGATGTGTATTAGGTCATCTATGCACTTTAGACTACCCATTTAAATTTTAAATTGTCACTAGTGCTGCACCATCACTTTCCGAGAAGAGTTGCTTGGCAAAGCTGGAGACTTGGAAGAAGAAATAGACAGGCACTTACGGAGTTTGGCTGGGTAGGTTCTCACATAGTGGCCTGGTTCTCCGCAGTACAAGCACAGATTATTCTGGCGATGGCGTTGATGTTCCTCGTTGGTAAGTGAAGGGTGAAGTAGGCCAAGCTGCATGGGTTCAGAAGTGTCAGGAGCAGGTGTGCATTCAAAAGGAGCTGGGCCTGGTGAACTGGCCACCTGTGGTAACATTCATACAGGGCGAAAAGGTCCGGCGCATCGTTCAGATCTGCACTCTCTCAATCTCCGGTCAATCTGGATGGATAATTTTATGAGATCATCCAGAGAATGACCCCAACTCGGGCTAGCTCATCCTTCAAGGCTTCTGAAAGACCCATGCGGAATCGGTAGCGGAGAGCTGCATCGTTCCAATTGGTGTCGGCGCTCCAGCGCCTGAAATCGGAAACGTAATCCTCAGCCCCACTGTGGCCCTGCTGGAATGTGTGGAGTACTGCTTCAGCAGTGGCTGTTCGCTGAGGGTCATCATAAATCTGAGCCATGTCATTGAAGAAGGTGGTCAGGGTATCTAGGGAAGTGGCCTTCTATTCCAGTAGGCAGTGAGCCCATGACTGTAGCTTACCCTGTAGCAAAGAGATGACAAATTCAACCTTGGTGGTTTCCAGGGAGAAGGTGCGGGTCTGTAGGGCAAAGTATAGTTCACAGGCTGTGCAGAAAGCCCTGAATTTTCTGCAGTCACCGGAGAACCTTTTTTGGAGTAGGCACTTGGGGCTCTGGTGGTAACATCACCACTGTAGGTGCAGCAGAGCTTCCAGCGGAAGATGAGGGAGCAGCACCGGGGTTAGCAGTGGGTGCTGATAAAGTCTGTACATGTTCCTCTAGCCTAACATAACCTTCCTGCAAGTTTTTGATGGCTTGTGTGAGGCCGGATAGATGTTGGCACAGTTTCTCCATGGGAGAGGTTCCTCGCTCAGGCTCAGACATGGCTGTCTCGTACTGTCACGTAAATGGTGGGTAGAGCCTGGTTATGCAGAGGAAGGCCTCTCTTGCACCTCTGACTCTGGGCCCCTGGTAGTGTATACAGGTAGCGCAGGAGTGCAGAGTCACACAAGTGCCGGTTAAACGTGCTTGCTGTTGGGCTGCTGATCCAATCGTTCGCCAGATGGCAGTGGGTCTCCATGGGCAGGAACAGGCTGGTACTTAGCCAAATGAGCAGGTCCCAAAGGTAGCTGGATAGGTGCTAGCAACTTGGTAGCTCTGGAGGGGCTGGAACTTAAGCACATCTGGTTACAAAGGATGGGGAGATGGCGAAGGTATTGAATTTATTCTTCTCCTCAGTCTTCACAAGGGAATCGGGGGGCTTTAGTAGCCAAAACTGCAGTGCTTATCCTCATGACATGTCACAGGAAGCACCCTCAGAGGACAGAATTAGAATTAGACTTGGGAAACTTAACATTAATAAATCACCGGGACCGGATGGCTTGCACTCGAGGGTACTTAGGGAACTCAGTTAAGTAGTTGCCAGACCATTGTTCCTAATTTTTACTGACAGTCTACTGACTGGAATGGTACCAGCAGATTGTAGCAAAGCCAATGTAGCACCAATATTTAAAAAGGGCACAAAATACATCCCTGGGAATTACAGATCAGTTCGCCTAACATCAATAGTATGCAAGCTCTTGGAGGGGATGATAAGGGACTATATACAAGATTTTAGTACTGAAAACGGTATCATTAGCAGTAATCAGCATGGATTCATGAAGAATCGTTCTTGCCAAACCAATCTATGAACATAAGTTACACGCTAGGGGGAGAACCTCTGGGGGATTCCATGATGGAAAAAGATCTGGGGTCTAGTAGATGACAGGCTCAGCAATAGCATACAATGTCAAGCTGCAGCAAGCAAAGCCAGCAGAATATTAGCATGCATAAAAAAGGGAATTTATTCAAGGGAAAAAACAATAATCCTGCCACTTTATAAAACTCTGGTTCGGCCACATCTAAAGTATGCTGTCCAGTTCTGGTCACCAATCCTCAGGAAGGATGTGCTGGAACTGTAGAGAGTCCAGAGAAGAGCAACCAAGCTAAGCGGATGGAAGATCTCAGTTACGAGGAAAGACTACACACGGTAAACTTATTCTCCCTGGTGAAGAGATGCTTGAGAGGAGACATGATAGCAACATACAAATACTTCAATTGTGAGCCCAGCATAGGTAAGAAATTATTCAGTTTCAGGGAGTATAAGAAGACACCGGGCCACTCAATGAGATTTGAAGAGAAGCGGTTTAACCTTCAATAGGGGGTTTTTCACTATCAAGGCAGTAAGGATGTGGAACTCACTTCCACATTCCGTGGTGTCACTGGGAAGTATTGATAGCTTCAAAAACCTCCTAGATGGGCATTCTAGCGAGCACAGTATACAGGGATATAGGGTATGATTTTAGACATGAGCACACACATCCACACAGGTTGAACTGGATGGACTGGTGTCTTTATTCAATCTTACCAACTATGTAACTATGCACTCACCTAAATTCTGCATTCCTGTCATGCAGGTTTAGTGCCATTGACTGTAAAGGCACAGACCTCATCATTCATTTTGTGTATTTTCTTTTGCAAGAGTCAGGGAATATGATATAAATGTTTATATTGTAGCTGCTTAACATGAATGCCAATATTTAAACCAATTACTGTGAGCCCAAGCTCTCATGGACCTGCCCCCTGGGGGTGTGTCATCAAGTAACCTAAGCTCATGATAGAATGCTTCATAGTTTAGCACTCATTAAAATATGAGAAAGCTCCACCCACTGCTAACCCTAGAGAAGATAACGAGGGACCCTGGTCCATACCATAACTACATTAAAGACACCTGAAATTAAGGTATTGAAGTTTCAAAGCACTACTCTCCCTCTCCTTACTCCATCACTGCCCTTGGTGTCCTGCTCCATCCTCCAGTGTTGTTCCTTTTCTGGTTTGAATGAAGGTCAGTCTCATACAACCCACTTCCTTGGACAAAGGCTTTCATAAACACACCTCATGGGGGTAACACCCAACCTGGGCTAACAATAGAATGCTCTATAGACTAGCACTCACAAGTCATGATGTAAATGCTGGTCTATGTAGGAGAAAGAACCACCAATGCCGGAGAGGATGAAGCCAGCCCATGTCTCATCACATGGCCATGTGGAAGACTTAATTTAAAATTAAAGGATAAGTTCACCTATTCGGGCAGAACTTCACTTTTCATATTAAATAAAAGCGTTTTCCAATGCCATTTCTGGCCCATCCATCCCAATGTGCTTTTCTCTCACTTACCTTATTTACAGGAGGTTTAAAATCTTGTCAGTTTATTTGAATTTTTAAAATTATTTTCAAAATCCATCACTTCCTGTAGATCGTCTCGCAGCATTCACTTCCTGTAGTTTGTCTCCCAGAAAGCTTCACTTCCTTGTTGCCTCACAGAAGAGGGCGTGATAGGGTGTGTTCACCACTCTGGACCACACCTCCCACATTACAATACCACCTTCCACCTACTTCCTATGCAATCTGATTGTACAATCTCCTTTAGATTTCCCATCAGCTATATAGTACAAGGGCCTGCCTGATTGGATACAAATTGAATGGATTGTTAAGGTGGGTCCGCCTATTCCATAGTTCTGGTAAATCTAAAGGAAATTGTACAGAGATTGTACAATCAGATTACATAGTGTAAGGCCATCTTTATACAAGTACATAGGAGGGAATGGACGGAGACACTGAGTTGTCAGGCCTCATTCACATCTCCACGTAGCAAAAACGCACATTCTCGCATGTGTTTTTTGGGTGTTTTGGAGTGTTTTCAATTGTCACGCATTAGGCAGCTCATTCACTTGAATGGGCTGCCCTACGTGCAACAGACGCCCCATAGAAGCTCCAGAACTATTTTTGGAGAGGAGCATGGTGTGGTACCACAGTTTTTGGTGCATTTGGAACATTTGGGGAGCCTTTAACATGTAATGACAACACGAAACGCATGGCAAAGCGTGCATTTTCTGTGCGGTTTGACATGCATTTGGAAACACACAGATGTGAATATATCTTCATTGTTCTTGTGTAAACATAACAACATAGGGCAGCCCATTGATTTCAATAGACTGCACTACATGTGGTAAAGTAGCTCATGGGACATTTTGGCATGGTGCGAGTTGCACGTTTTTTACTTTGCCTTTTGCTGCGTTTGTCACCCATTTTTTCATGTGGCAAAATGTGTGTTTGTGTCAGGGCTGGCTCAGCCCTTCCTTCTCTGAGCTGGCCGCTCAGCTGTCGGCTAATTGCCAGCTCTCATCTCTCTCCACAGTTAACCAGCTGTTGTGTATCTGCTCGTCAGTCCCGCCTACTTAAAGATCTCTAGCTCACTTCATTCCTGCCTTCGCCTTGGTCACATCACAAGAAACCATCTCCTGCATTCCTGTTTAAAGACTGGCTTTGCTGACATCCCTTCTGGCTCCTTATCCTGCTTGCTGTTCCTCTACGTGGATCCCTTACTTCTGGCCTGGCTGATTACCCAATCTGGTTACTGAACTCTGGCTTGGCTGATTACCCGATCTGGTTATTGAACTCTGGCTTGGCTGACTACCCGATCCGGTTACTGGACTCTGGCTATGCTTTGACTACGCTTACTCTATTTACCTTTTTATTTATATTAATAAACAAGTGTGATTTTACTGTACTTCTGTCTCGGTCTGGTTCATGGTTTCTGACAGTTTGCTTCGGTTTTTGGTGTGCCGTTAACAATTGTCACTGAAAGCGCAACTAGGTAATTTTAGGTGTATAAATGTGGCAATACACTGCACAATCCGATTGTACAATCTCTTACAATCTCCTTTAGATTTACCAAAACTATATAATAGGAGAACACCTCCATCTATCCAATCACTCTGTATCCAATCAGGCAGGCCCTTGCACTACATCAGGGGTGTCCCGTGGGCTGCATGTGGCTCCAGGGAGTTTAGTATTCAGCCTGAGCCCGTCTGGAGAGACGCTGGGGAAGCCAGACAAATGCACGCATGGTGGGATGCCGGGGATGCTGTGCAAACCTAGTTGATGGGTGAAGGGTGTGTGCTAAGGAGATCAGGGCCACCATCAGGGGGGTACAGCTGTCACAACTGTAAGGGGCCCCAGAAAAAGGCAGGGCAGGTGAAGGGGATCCATGCTGTGCATTACAGAAATGATTTCACAGCTTCTGCTGTTCTCGTGTCACTGAGCTCAGACATCGAGCTCTTTACTGCCACCTCTGGCTACTATGTGTATGTGCACCCCTCGTGTGCTGTGGGGCTGTGCTGTGGGGCTGTGAAGGAAAGGGGGGGCTGTTTGTGTACTGGGGCACCAGAGCCTTGTGTGTTTACAGGTTTGTGTATGTGAGGGGCTGCCATATATACTGGTTTATGTATGTGAGGGGCTGACATATATACAGGTGTGTGTGTGGGGGGGGCTGACATATATACAGGTGTGTGTGGGTGGGGCGCTGACATATATACAGGTGTGTGGGGGGACGCTGACATATATACAGGTGTGTTGGGGGGCTGACATATATACAGGTGTGGGGGGGGGGCTGGCATATATACAGGTGTGGGGGGGGGCTGACATAAATACAGGTGTGTGGGGGGGCGCTGACATACAGTGGGGACGGAATGTTTTCAAACCCCCTTAAATTTTTCACTCTTTGTTATATTGCAGCCATTTGCTAAAATCATTTAAGTTCATTTTTTTCCTCATTAACACAACACCCCATATTGACAGAAAAACACAAAATTGTTGACATTTTTGCAGATTTATTAAAAAAGAAAAACTGAAATATCACATGGTCCTAAGTATTCAGACCCTTTGCTGTGACACTCATATATTTAATGGACAGGTGCTGTCCATTTCTTCTGATCATTTTTGAGATGGTTCTACACCTTCATTTGAGTCCAGATGTGTTTGATTATACTGATTGGACTTGATTAGGAAAGCCTCACACCTGTATATATAAGACCTTACAGCTCACAGTGCATGTCAGAGCAAATGAGAATCACGAGGTCAAAGGAACTGCCTGAAGAGCTCAGAGACAGAATTGTGGCAAGGCACAGATCTGGCCAAGGTTACAAAAAAATTTCTGCTGCACTTAAGGTTCCTAAGAGCACAGTGGCCTCCATAATCCTTAAATGGAAGACGTTTGGGATGGGCAGAACCCTTCCTAGAGCTGGCCGTCCGGCCAAACTGAGCTATCGGGGAAGAAGAGCCTTGGTGAGAGAGGTAAAGAAGAACCCAAAGATCACTGTGGCTGAGCTCCAGAAATGCAATCGGGAGATGGGAGAAAGTTGTAGAAAGTCAACCATCACTGCAGCCCTCCACCAGTCAGGGCTTTATGGCAGAGTGGCCCGACGGAAGCCTCTCCTCAGTGCAAGACACATGAAAGCCCGCATGGAGTTTGCTAGAAAACACCTGAAGGACTCCAAGATGGTGAGAAATAAGATTCTCTGGTCTGATGAGACCAAGATAGAACTTTTTGGCCTTAATTCTAAGCGGTATGTGTGGAGAAAACCAGGCACTGCTCATCACCTGTCCAATACAGTCCCAACAGTGAAGCATGGTGGTGGCAGCATCATGCTGTGGGGGTGTTTTTCAGCTGCAGGGACAGGATGACTGGTTACAATCGAGGGAAAGATGAATGCGGCCAAGTACAGGGATATGCTGGATGAAAACCTTTTCCAGAGTGCTCAGGACCTCAGACTGGGCGAAGGTTTACCTTCCAACAAGACAATGACCCTAAGCACACAGCTAAAATAATGAAGGAGTGGCTTCACAACAACTCCGTGACTGTTCTTGAATGGCCCAGCCAGAGCCCTGACTTAAACCTAATTGAGCATCTCTGGAGAGACCTAAAAATGGCTGTCCACCAACGTTTACCATCCAACCTGACAGAACTGGAGAGGATCTGCAAGGAAGAATGACAGAGGATCCCCAAATCCAGGTGTGAAAAACTTGTTGCATCTTTCCCAAAAAGACTCATGGCTGTATTAGATCAAAAGGGTGCTTCTACTAAATACTGAGCAAAGGGTCTCAATACTTAGGACCATGTGATATTTCAGTTTTTATTTTTTAATAAATCTGCAAAAATGTCAATAATTCTGTGTTTTTCTGTCCATATGGGGTGCTGTGTGTACATTAATGAGGTGAAAAATTTAAGGAGGTCTGAATACATTCCGTCCCCACTGTATATAGCCGGTGTGCGGATTTGGTAGGATGGCCGTGGGATAGCGGCTCTTTAGTCAAAGCACAGTAGGCAATGTGAAGCCGCCCTAATACAGATTAGCCCCTCCTGCAGAATCCTAACTTGTGGCCTAATACAAGGTTACAGTGTTGAAATCTAATCACTGTGGAAAAGGAGACTGGAGAAATGTTTTCTATTATCTGCAGCAGACTGAAGCTAATGGACTACTGTGTAGATGTACACATACCTTTTTTTTTTTAAATGCTACTATTGCTATACATTGACATGACAGGCATTTATTCACGTGGACTTGTAAATATAAAGGTCTACTTAAATCTATCATTTTATTTATATATTCCAACAACTAGTATGTCTGTAGTTGAGTAGTTTGAGGGTCTGCCAGGATATAAACCAAAGGGCTTGTTTAGGTAGGCCCTAGCACTACATCGTTTTTGATCAATCTATAGGGAGATTGCATAGAGACTGTCCAAAGTTTTATCGCCATCTTTAGGAACATATCACAATAGCAACTCATCAGAAGATCTCTAAAAGAGCACTAGCTTTCTGAGATGCCACAGACTCTCAAGTTGGGTGTACAGCGGGCTGAACAGAAAAAAAAATGACAGATCCTCGCTTCAACACAAGTTATGTTGATGTGGTGATCTCTTCAGCTGTTCTATTGTTATCTGACAGGGGGAACGCCCCCCCCCCCCCCCCCCCCCCCCATCAGAATACACAGATAAGCTCTTGCAACCTTTGGCTTTGAGCGCTGATTGAATGCTAGTATTCCAGCATGACCACTCGACAAAAGGCAGACAGCAGTACACACGTTCTGAAAGTCAGCAAGTTCCTGCTGAACCGACCGAAATTCAGTACATGTGTACCGGGCTTTACTTGAGCAATTACAGTATCTCACAAAAGTGAGTACACCCCTCACATTTTTGTAAATATTTTATTACATCTTTTCATGTGATAACACTGAAGAAATGACACTTTGCTACAATGTAAAGTAGTGAGTGTACAGCTTGTATAACAGTGTAAATTTGCTGTCCCCTCAAAATAACTCAACACACAGCCATTAATGTCTAAACCGCTGGCAACAACGTGAGTACACCCCCAAATGAAAATGTCCAAATTGGGCCCAATTAGCTATTTTCCCTCCCCGGTAGCATGTGACTCGTTAGTGTTACAAGGTCTCAGGTGTGAATGGGGAGTAGGTGTGTTAAATTTGGTGTTATCGCTCTCACTCTCTTATACTGGTCACTGGAAATTCAACATGGCACCTCATGGCAAATAACTCTCTGAGGATCTGGAAAAAAAAGAATTGTTGCTCTACATAAAGATGGCCTAGGCTATAAGAAGATTGCCAAGACCCTGAAACTGAGCTGCAGCACGGTGGCCAAGACCATAAAGCAGTTTAACAGGACAGGTTCCACTCAGAACAGACCTCGCCATGGTCAACCAAAGAAGTTGAGTGCACGTGCTCAGCGTCATATCCAGAGGTTGTCTTTGGGAAATAGACGTATGAGTGCTGCCTGCATTGCTGCAGAGGGGTTGAAGGGGTGGGGGGTCAGCCTGTCAGTGCTCAGCCAATACGCCGCACACTGCATCAAATTGGGCTGCATGGCTGTCGTCCCAGAAGGAAGCCTCTTCTAAAGATGATGCACAAGAAAGCCCGCAAACAGTTTGCTGAAGACAAGCAGACTAAGGACATGGATTACTGGAACCATATCCTGTGGTCTGATGAGACCAAGATAAACTTATTTGGTGTCAAGCGTGTGTGGCGGCAACCAGGTGAGGAGTACAAGGACAAGTGTGTCTTGCCTACAGTCAAGCATGGTGGTGTCATGGTCTGGGGCTGCATGAGTGCTGCCAGCACTGGGGAGCTACAGTTCATTGAGGGAACCATGAATGTCAACATGTACAGTGACATACTGAAGCAGAGCATGATCCCCTCCCTTCAGAGACTGGGCTGCAGGGCAGTATTCCAACATAACGACCCCAAACACACCTCCAAGATGACCACTGCCTTGCTAAAGAAGCTGAGGGTAAGGGTGATGGACTGGCCAAGCATGTCTCCAGACCTAAACCCTATTGAGCATCTGTGGGGCATCCTCAAACAGAAGGTGGAGGAGCGCAAGGTCTCTAACATCCACCAGCTCCGTGATGTCGTCATGGAGGAGTGGAAGAGGACTCCAGTGGCAACCTGTGAAGATCTGGTGAACTCCATGCCCAAAAGGGTTAAGGCAGTGCTGAAAAGTAATGATGGAAACACAAAATATTGACACTTTGGGCTCAATTTGGACATTTTCAGTTAGAGGTGTACTCACTTTTGTTGCCAGCGGTTTAGACATTAATGGCTGTGTGGTGAGTTATTTTGAGGGGACTGCAAATTTACACTGTTATACAAGCTGTATACTCACTACTTTACATTGTACCAAAGTGTAATTTATTCAGTGTTAAAAAAATATTTGTGTTAAATAAAATATTTACCAAAATGTGAGGGATGTACTCACTTTTGTGAGATACTGAAGAGCCCCCCCTGCCCCAAAGCACCCATCCCCCCATGTTGAGGGCATGCGGCCTGGTATGGTTCAGAAGGGGGGGTGCTCGCTCGTCCCCTCCCTTTCCTGACCTGCCGGGCTGCATGCTCAGATAAGGGTCTGGTATGGATTTTGGGGGGACCCCCACGCCATTTTTTTTTACATTTTGGTGTGTGGGGGTCCCCTCCAAATCCACACTAGACCCAAGGACCTGGGGGGGACCCCACACTGTTTTTTTTTCACGATTTTTTTTTTAGTCTGCATTTTTTTTTTTACATTGAGCGGGAAGCCAGCTGACAGCTGATGACTCATTGATTGTTAAGGACGCGGCGGCAGGCTTCCCGGCCCCCTCCTTAGCAACCAGCTATATACAGTGTAAAAAAAATAAATTAAAAAAACGCAAATAGTGGCAAAATCGCGGTAAAAACACAGTACTTGCATTTTGGATGCAGATCCATTGAATTCTATTACATGCAAAACTCTGCATTTTGCGGGAAAGAAAAGTCCCCGACCCTTTCCAAAAACGCAGAGGCACAAAAATGCATTGATGTGAACATGTTCCATAGGAACCCATGTTAAAAAATGTTCCTGCATTTCTGCAAAATGCATCAAAAAATGCATTAGTGTGAATCGAGCCTAAGAGCAGATGCTCTCCTTTTGATTCCGTTGTTGGTGAGGTCTCACATTTTATCTTCTCAAACCCATAAGGAGAATCTGATTGCAGATTTGTTTGTTTCCCAGCATACACTAGATGCTTTTAAAGCGGAGTTCCACCCAAATTTTGAACAATATCTGTATGTATTCTCTTCCTTGCCTAGATGCTGACACGCCGTTAAAAAAATTGAAATCGCCGTAATTACCTTTTATTTTTCTATTCTTCTTTGCACTTCCTGGTTCTCCTCCCGTGGGAGTAGGCGTGTTTCTAGCCTCTCCCAGACTCCTGGAAGCTAGTCTCAGGCTTCCCAGGATGCCACTGAGCATGTGCAGGAACGAGCGGTGAATGCTGGGAGCACAGCATTCACCACATCCAGGAAATAAATGCTTGTGGGCTTCAAATGCCCACAATGAAGATGGAAACCTCCTGCAGTGAATAATATAAGTTATTCTTTCCGACTAAATCTGACACAGGCGGACATATTACACACAATATGTGAGTATGTAATGCTGAGAAGAAAAGTTTGTGAATGAACTCAAAAAAAAAAAAACGATAGATAGGTGGACCCCCACTTTAAGTCTCAGGGCCACCACAGGTGAGTTCTGTCCAACTAAGTAAATACAAATACTCTCTTCACCGTGGCTTTGCAGATAATACTGTAAATCTTGCAAATGAGATAACCAAGGAAACCTTAGTGGTGATTTAACCATACCCTGTCTACCTAAAAGTAGAATATATTGATTTGGGTGAAGTTGTACTGTAGTTACAGTGCCTTGAAAAAGTATTCAGACCCCTTGAAATTTTCCACATTTTGTCATGTTACAAACAAAAATATAAATGTTTTTTATTGGGATTTTATGTGATAGACCAATATTAAGTGGCACATAATTGTGAAGTGCATTTGTATTCAGCCTCCCTGAGTCAATACTTTGTGGAACCGCCTTACGCTGCAATTACAGCTGCAAGTCTTTTTGGGGATGTCTCTATTAGCTTTGCATATCCAGAGAGTGAAATTTTTGCACATTCTTCTTTGCAAAATAGCTCAAGCTCTGTCAGTTTGGATGGAGAGAATCTGTGAAGAGCAATCTTCAAGTCTTCCCACAGGTTCTCGATTGGTTTTAGGTCTGGACTTTGACTTGGCCATTCTAACACATGACAATGCTTTGATCTAAACCATTCCATTGTAGCTCTGGCTGTATGTCTAAGGTTGTTGTCCTGCTGGAAGGTGAAACTCTGCCCTGGTTTAAGTCTTTTGCAGACTCTAATGCCGCGTACACACGGTCGGACTTTTCGTCTACAAAAGTCCGACAGCCTGTCCGACAGACTTCCGACGTACCTTCGGCGGACTTGCGGCAGACTTTCTTACGAACGGACTTGCCTACACACGACCACACAAAAGTCCGACGGATTCGTACGTGATGACGTACACCGGACTAAAATAAGGAAGTTCATAGCCAGTAGCCAATAGCTGCCCTAGCATGGGTTTTTGTCCGTCGGACTAGCACACAGACGAGCGGATTTCGGGGTCCGTCGTACTTACGACGTAAAGATTTGAAGCATGTTTCAAATCTAAAGTCCGTCGGATTTGAGGCTAAAAAAGTCCGTTGAAAGTCCGGAGAAGCCCACACACGATCGGATTACCAGCCAGCTTTAGTCCGTCAGCGTCCGTTGGACTTTTGTAGACGAAAAGTCCGACCGTGTGTACGCGGCATAACAGGTTTTCTTCTAAGGTTGCCCTGTATTTGGCTCCAACCATCTTCCCATCAACTCTGACCAGCTTCCCTGTCCCTGCTGAAGAAAAGCATCCCCATAACATGATGCTGCCACCACCATGTTTCATAGTGGGGATGGCGTGTTCAAGGTGATGTGCAGTGTTAGTTTTGCGCCACACTTAGCGTTTTGCTTTTAGGCCAAAAAGTTAAATTTTGGTCTCATCTGACCAGAGCACCTTCTTCCACATGTTTGCTGTGTCCCCACATGGCTTCTTGCAAACTGCAAATAGGACTTCTTATGGCTTTCTTTTAACAATGGCTTTCTTCTTGTCACTCTTCCATAAAGGCCAGATTTATGGAGTGCACAACTAATGCCCCGTACACACGAGAGGAAATTCAGCCAGCAAAAGTCCGATGAGAGCTTTTGGTCTGAAAATTGGACCGTGTGTATGCTCCATCGGACTTTTGCTGGCGGAATTCCAGCCAGCAAAAGATTGAGAGCATGTTCTCAATTTTTCGGTCGGAAAAAGTTCCGATCTGAAATTCCGATCGTCTGTACCAATTCTGACGTGCAAAATTCCTACGCATGCTCGGAAACAATTCGACACAAGCTGAGAAGCATTGAACTTCATTTTCTTGGCTCGTCGTAGTGTTGTACGTCACCGCGTTCTTGATGGTCAAAAGTCCAGTGAACTTTTGTGTGACCGTGTGTATGCAAGTCAAGCTTGAGCGGAATTCCGTCGGAAAAACCATCCAAGATTTTTCCAACGGAAATTCCGCTTGTGTGTACACGGCATAATTGTTGTGCTGTGGACAGATTCTCCCATCTGAGCTCTGAATCTCTGCAGCTCCTCCAGAGTTACCATGGGCCTCTTGGCTGCTTCTCTGATTAATGCCCTCCTTGCCTGGCCTGTCAGTTTAGGTGGACGGCAATCTCTTGGTAGATTTGCGGTTGTGCCATACTCTTTCCATTTTTGGATGATGGATTAAATAGTGGATAGTTTTGGATATTTTTTATAACCTAATCCTTCTTTAGGCTGCATTCACACTAGTGCGACTTGGATGTGGGTTTCTCTATGGAGCCGGTTAACATATCTCTGCAGTGGCTCCGGTGCGATTTGTACAGGAGCACTGTGCGTCTTTTGATTAGTTTCCAGTCCCAGTTCAAAAATTTAGGCTGAAATCAGACCTCAAACAGTGAACGAGGACCCACCGGACTCCTGCTGTGAACCGCTGAGTGGTCATATGTGAACTCAGCCTTAAACTTCTCCACAACATTATCCCTGACCTGTCTGGTGTGTTCCTTGGCCTTCATGATGCTGTTTGTTCACTAAGGTTCTCTAACAAATCTCTGAAGACTTCACAGAACACTGAGATTAAATTACACACAGGTGGACCCTATTTTCTAATTAGGTGACTTCTGAAGGCAATTGGTTCCACTAGATTTTAGTTAGGGGTATCAGACTAAAGGGGGCTGAATACAAATGCATGCCACACTTTTCAGATATTTATTTGTAAAAAATGTTGAAAACCATTTATCTTTTACCTTCCACTTCAAAATTATGTGCCACTTTGTGTTTGTCTATCACATAAAATTCCAATAAAATACATTTATGTTTTTGGTTGTAACATGACAAAATGTGGAAAAGTTCAAGGGGTATGAATACTTTTTCAAGGCACTGTATACATGTTTACCATATAAAGCTGTGTATGTCAGGGCAAAATAAAAGAATATAAATGCAGTATATATCACTAGATGCATTTTATCCATTTAAAGACCCTACAATTACAGAGTACCTGTTGATCCGCCAGGAACGCACAGGCTTCTAATTGTATAAGAGCAGACTTTGACAAAGCATTCGGCAGGTTTGTTGAAGCTTTTAAAGTACCATTCAATTTCAGTTTGTAAATGATAATCACGGGTCCTAATGGGAGTGTTGATTGCTGCTATAAACAAGCTACTAGCAGGCTTCACTTCTTGAAGCTTGTTGAAAGCTTGCTGAAACCTGGTAGCAGCTTGCTTAAAGCGGAGTTCCACACAAAAATGGAACTTCCGCATTTCCTGTTCCTCCACCCCTCTGGTGTCACATTTGGCACCTTTCAGGGGGGAGCAGATACCTGTCTAATACAGGTATTTTGCTCCCACTTCCGGGAATAGATACCCTAGCCACCCGCGGGTATCTACGCCACTTCCCGTCCCCCCCCCCCGCTGTATTCTGGGAGATACACGGGTCCTAGAAAACAGCAGGGACCAGTGGGATAGCACAGCGCGAGTCGCACATGTGCAGTAGGGAACCAGGAAGTGAAGCCGCAAGGCTTCACTTCCTGAATCCCTTACCGAGGATGGCGGCGGCAGCACCCGACAGCTGAGGGACAGAACGGCTTTGGGTGCCGACATCGCGGGCGCCCTGGACAGGTAAGTGTCCATATTTTAAAAGTCAGCAGCGGCAGTATTTGTAGCTGCTGACTTTTAAAACATTTACAAACTGAAGCTGAATGTTACTTTAAAGGCTTGCTGAAAGCTCTGAAAATGCTTTGTCAAAGCTTGGTGTCACACTGCTCTTATTCAAGCTGAAACTACTCAGGCCCACCTTCTCTCATATCTTCACAACATAAAGACTAATCATTTTGTAGCTCTAAGGTAAGAACTATGAGGGCTAATTACTTTCCTTGAGACAACAGGAAGTGAGCAGTTGACACAGGACAGCTCGGAATTTCTGACGTGATCAAGAGGTTATCATTTATTTTTTGCACTTATCAAATAGCTATAACAAAACAAGTTCAAATGTATGTGTGTATATATATATATATAAAACAGACCAAAAGGGAGTAAATAAGAGAAGTTCATTGTTAGGCTTTATATACGCTTTAATTATTGCTATAGGTGTCACTATTACTCTTGTTTTTCCTTTACAGTTCTCACTCTCGCATGTTAGTATTAATCAGATGCACAATCAATACACAAGGATGAATCACTGTATTTTAATATTATTCCACACTTTTTGTTCAAATAACAATAATTAATAATATAACAGATCTATAGGAACAATCTTCTCTCTTAGCAACCATTTGAGGCAGCAGACACACAGACTAATAACAACACTATACAATGTTACACAATAACAAAGTCAAGTACACAGGGACACATTTAATTTTTTAAAGGAACAGCGTTGATAAGCCCTCATCCACTTGGAATGGACTATGACTCTTTATAAAATAAGTTAAACTGGTTTTAAAAATATACATGAAAAAATACATCCAGATTTACATGGCTCTGCTTAGGTGGTTTAAACAATTTTGTGACAGCTCCTGTGGGCAAAAGAGTGACAGGCTGTGTAGGCAAAAAGGAATCATCCATCGTTATTATGGCATCAGTAACATCACCTCCCAAACTTCAAACAGACATGTTATGTATGGTCGACCCACAACACAACAATACAGTGTTGCCACAATTTGTAAGCAAGGAAATAGGCATAGCAGATTAGAATGTATTAGGTGGACATAACAGAATTTTGCTACGTGTAGCTTTTCAAAATCCCAAAGATCTAGATCCTTTCTAGAACGTTTGGTAACATTTAGCAAATCATTCTTCAACAGTTGTCAATTTAAACACTGATGACTAATGAGAGGACAGTGGAGTTGGTGTTGTTCATTTTTGTACACAATGCATAGTCAAAGGCAAAATCCAAAACTGGACTCAGCTGTATGGTACGACAGAAAGTTATTTTTACCCTCAACCAAAGTGCTTTCATATCCCAGATCTGACGACACCCATTAACATCGGAGAAAATTTGATTTATAATTGGAGAAGTGGAATTTTTTTTCTAAGCACAACATTTCAGCATGTCCTTCTACCAAGAAATAGACACTGAAGTTTTGAAGTTGATGTGTTTTGTTATCTACCCACTGCTGGACTTCAGCCATGCCATTGAATCTAGTTGATTAAGATTCGTGAATATCAAGCTTTGGAGTCTTCAACTTGATTCACAAGACCTGGAATTTCCATGAACTTTGGTCCTTATAATCAAGACAGTCAGTGGCATTGAAATTAAGCTTCCAAGAGGAAGTTTGGTCTTTGTAGTCTAAGCAATCCACCGATGTGAAGCCAAGGCTGGAAGTTCCATATCCCTGGGCAGAGAGAGATGCCGGGGACTGGCTGAGATGACTACCCATGGTGGAAGTGGCAATAGGACTCAGCGTGGCACCTGGAGCTGAGAGCTGTGGGTGCATGGGAGATAAGTAAGAGCTGCAGTCCAGGCCTGTGAAATAAGATGAGGATCCACCATAGCTCTGAGTATAGGCTGGGGCTTGACTGTATGTCATAGGATATCCAGCTGATCTCTGCATACAAGGAGTGGTGACTGCAGAAAGTGGATCTGGAATTGGTGATATGGAGGCTGGACTCCAGATAGAGACTGTGGCACTAGCCGTGGAGCATGGAGTCACTGCTGTGCCAGGTGGAGGTGGACTATATTGGCCATTGGTGCTAGCTTCTGAGTTAGTCTCTCTTGCTGGGGAAGTTTTCTTCTTGGCAGGACGAGGTTTGGCCTGTCCACTGCTTTGCTGCTGCTGTTGGCGACATTTGGCCCGTCTGTTCTTAAACCAAACCTACAAGTTGAAAAGTAAAATGTACCATAAACAAATATGATTAACAGACTAGATAGAATATACAGTATGTTTCCTGAAACATTTGTATAAGTGGATATAGGTTACTTTAAACCCATGGAAACAACTCAAGTACCACAAACAATTTCCAAGGCAATCACTCATTCTACAGGTTTAGCTTTACTACCTCAGAATTTGTTAGTGGTACATGGGTCAGGGAATGGCTCCCTCCAGGAGAGCCTAGTCACAGTGTGGGTTTATATCAGACCTTTTATATGAAAGTCTTTCTCAGCTAATAGTTTATGAAATTCAGACAAAGACTGTATAAAGCCAGGGGCATGACTATAAGCTATAGGGCCTTAGAGCAAAGTCCAAAAAAGGTACTCCGAATATTTTATGGGAAAAACTTGAAATGCCCTGTGTAACCGTTTCACAAAAAAAATTATGATTTCAGTTTTTTTAAAAAAAAAAAAAATTAAGCATTGTAATAATGAAAATAATTCCTAAAGAATCCTGCAAAAGTTATCTACAAGAAGAAAACTTAAACAGTCAGAATAAATGCCCAGCTGGGAAAACACAGAAACGAAAGGATGTGAAGAACAGACATTGCGGTTGATTTACTAAAGGCAAATAGACTGTACACTTTGAAAAGTGCAGTTGCTCCTGAGCTTAGTAAATGAGCAGAAGCTCTGCTGACTTCCATCATTCAATGCATTTTTTATTTATTTTTGCCTTGCATGTGATTGGGTATTCTTTGCAAAGTGAAGCTTTACCTCACGTTGCAAAGTGCACAGTCTATTTGCCTTTAGTAAATCAACCCGACTAATTTGACTAATCCAAGAAGCCAGACAGCTAATGTACACTAAAAATCTGATTTGGTGTCTGAAATTGTTTTGTGTGTTCTGTGTCAATGAAGCATAGACATGTTTTCTGGCTCCTCAACATAGACTGCAGATGTCTAGATTGGAACTCTGGGCTTTCTATTCTGAGTTCTGCAACCTTGTTTTATACACCAAATCATCATCAATCTATGCAGCAGTTAAATTTCTTGCCATGTGTGGCAGTTGCAAGGGCATCAAAACTGACATATTAATGATAATAATATAAGCTATTCACTTCTAACCTGTACTCTTGATTCTGGCAGATTTATCTTTAAGGCCACCTCCTCCCTCATGAATATGTCGGGGTATCGGGTTTTAGCAAATAAGGCTTCCAGAATATCAAGCTGTGCCCTGGTGAAAGTCGTTCTCTCTCTTCTTTGTTTCCTTGGAGTGTCTGGGATTGGTTAAAAAGGAAAGAGTTTAGATACAGAAATGCAATGTTTTAATAACCAATACCTAACAGAGTTACTCAATTATAAGTCAGTTCATGCTTTTTAAATAAACATGAACGGTGTTTGCTACCTAAGGAAATATTAGCTTTATTTAAACAAAGAACAATGCAGATGAACTGAATATACAGTCTACGATTACGTTTTTCTCTTATGCTTTCTACTGTACATAGGTTACTAGATGATGTAGGAAAGAAATTAATTTCTGTTTTTCTTTCTGGCCTATTTTTTTTTGTTTTGTTTTTTAATCAAAAAGGTTTTTATTTAGCTTAACACATCCGGTTACAATTCGGCGTTTTGGCCTGTTATTAGAGATAATGGGGTTGAGTTACTAAAACTATAGAGTACAAAATCTGGTGCAGCTGTGCATGACAGCCAATCAGCTTCTAACTGCAACTTGTTCAATTAACCTTTGACAAAAAAAATCTGGAAGCTGATTGGTTTCTATGCAGAGCTGCACTAGATCATGTTCTCTCCCGTTTTAGTAAATCAACCCCAATGTGTAACACAGTTCTGAATTATTCCTAAATAGCCGTCAATATATATCTTTAGAACTAGAAATCAAATGGATGTAACAGGGTGAAGAACCCTGTTCAGCAGACCAATCATATTTAGATTAACATTCTACAAGAAAAGAATTGAAAAAAAAAAAAAAATTTAAATTGAGCTACCTGGTTTAAAATTCTATTTTTTTCCTTGGTACATTAACATTATTAGTAAAACAATGTTGTTTCTGTCTAAAACTATCCTACATGTATTCATCTATATAACACAGCGCCGTTGTGAATAAACATCTCACAAGTACTTGTAATTGTTAATATTTTATATCAAACAATAATTTAATCTAAAATGATTCTTCACTAAGACTTGAATAGCAAAACAACACAGGAACAAATATGGTAACTTACAACACAAAAATAATAGCATACAATACTAAGGTATAGTACTTACTTGGGTACCCCACTGCCGAATGCAGTAGATCCATTCCTGTTCCAGCTAATGTCAGCCCATTCACTGCATAGTGAGGCTGTTTAATGTAGGACATCATTTCAACGCTTGGGTGTTAGGAGGCCTTAGTAGGTGAAAACCTGTTAGCTCCTTGTTCAGACTCCTCGGCTTCACCAAGATCTTAAAGCAGTTAGCAAATCTCCTTTAGATTCTTCTGAAAAAATACAGACACCAGAGACGATGCTTAATTTCCCATGTAAAAGGTCCACAAAGTAGGAATCCTTATTCCATGTTCTCCAAAACTATATCCTATGTCCAAGAAGTCTTCTGAGCTTACTGAGGACAGGTAAGATCAATGTTTGCTTTAAAAGCTCCCCCTCCAGACCACTAACTAATTAAATCAAAGAGTGTCTGGAAATCTCCACCCACTCACCACCTCCCCCGTTACTCCCCAGTACACTTCCCCCTCAGTTTTGGGTGGAGACTTTACAAGAACTTGAGGTGGGGTAACATTCTAAGGTAGTAATGTAGATTTTAGCAAGTAAAAAAGTGTTTTGTCGTCTTTAGGGTACTAGTGCTTGCAATGAATATTTGTTCATAAACACCCACACGCATATCTATCTATCTATCTATCTATCTATCTATCTATCTATCTATCTATCTATCTATCTATCTATATCTATATCTATATCTATATCTATATAATAATACCTGGGAGATTGCTGTGTAGCGGAGTTAAGGCTCCATGCACACTGGGCTTAAAAAAAAGTCTGTTCTCTTAAACGCTCAGATAGAGCATTTTTTGGACCAAGTCTAGACGAGTTTAGGAGAGTTTTACGTTTTTTTCTGCCAGTGGACTCCAATCAGAAACGCAAACCAGAAGGGTTTTTTTTTTTCCTGCTTAATATGCCTGTAAATGTCCTAATGTGCATGGACACATAGGATAACATTGAGCTGTTTCTACAGAACACAAAACTCCTGTAGAAGCAACATTTTTTTATGCCAGTGTGCATGGAGCCTTAATGTTTAAACTGAAAAGTTTTCTGGAGATAATGAGACTTTAATAGGGGAATTTCTATTGTCCTTAATGCATTTTAAGGTTTTATAGTGTAAAATGGCCAAAGTCTGAAGCCACAGTCCCAGCCATTGATAGTCAAATGCCCCTCCTTACAGTATGTTCACCAGGGGGGTAATGACATAAGACAATGGTTCCACATAGTGATCTGGGAGATACAAAAGGATTTATTTAACATGGGGAAAATGGGTGAGGTGTCCCCAGCTAATATCCTATTACACCTTTTTGTTTGGGTGTCAATTGCAATCACTGAGGGTGTGTTAATACTGTGCTAATTGGGTAAACAGAGATAGGGGGATCTGTTAGCCTACTCCTCCAGAATCACATCTGGTTGAGAATATTCTGAATTATTCGCTTTACCCCCTTCAGGCTGTAGCCCCTTGGGGCAAGAGTGGGGGATGTAGCACTTTCAGCCAAAGGAGTAGCTCTGTATACAAGCACAAATTAATAGGACTGCAATAAACTACTCAGCAGCAATGATACTAAGTAATTGGCTCAACATCTTCTCAATTACCGGCATTTGAGGGTATTCCCTAAAGGACCTGTAATAATGTCGCCTCTCTGCTCAGGAGATCTTATACTTATCTACGTTTATTTTTCCCACATTAATGACTTTGAGCAAATGTGACATCTGAATTTATATGAAGCCACAGTTTTACGATTATAGTTGACTGCATTGACGTTGGTTTTGCTTTCTTACAAAGTTATTTTTGGTCTCATATCATAAAGCTATAACACAAGCATAAGTACAGTATATAAATCCTGTATAATAATAATAAACCCATATAGCGAGATTAATGCTGTAAAAGAGAGAAATCTCTCTCTCTATATGTTCATGATGTATGCCTTTCTAGTACAGGTAGCTTGAGATGCTATGTATTGTATGATTGGATTTCTGTGTGAAACAATCTTTTATATTTTGGTCTAACATCTCTAGTTATTCCCCAGATAACTGGTCTTGATATATAGAAGGAATTATTGGTTGAGAAACTCCCAAAATGCTTGCCTATTAGACAAGTAGGCTACTGATTCAGCCAATATTGCTCAATGAATTTAGAGCAAATGGAACTTTAGATAAAGTGCTTTTCACTAATTAAACTATACTTTCCCACATTGAATTTGAAATACAATGTGCTTTTATCTGAAAATACCTTTCTTTTGTTATCACAGATCACTTTGATCCATTAGTTTGACATCACCAAACAATCCAAATGATTCAATTTGCACTGGTTATCACTTACAATCCATACCTGAGTTCTGACACTTCCTCCATGTCTGGCACATGCTCTACCAATGGTCTCATAATCAACAGTTTTGGTGTGCTTCCTTATCCATTTAAAACCTTTTCTTTAATTCATTGTTCTTTTCTTAAGATATATGTTTAGTTGTATTGTTGGTTTCATCTCCTGAAATACTAGTTTAGTTTGAGGTTTGACTAAGTGTGCCGCTATACTATGATGTGGATAACCCGATCTCTCTTTTTTTACCTTTTTTCTCTTATCTGCTATTGAAAAGGTAATTAGAAAATGATAGCTAAATAATGCTTTCAATTAAAAAAAAGAGTTGTTCTAGCTGAACAACTCTTTTTTGCCTGTATGTTACATTTAGTCTATTACAAAACATCATTTTATTGGGTGCCTCTTCAAATTATAAAGCTGGACTCCTCTGATCATAAGAACAATACATATATTATACAATATTGTATGTATGTGATAGACAGTTTTCTTAAATTCCGTTTTTTTATTTTCAGGTTTATTTATTTGACAGTCTGTTTAGATTTGGTGTGTATTTACTTTTGTGTATATATGCAATTTCACAATTACTTTTTTTTTTAATTCTTATTTTATACCAATGGTTATATGAGGAATATCCATTAGTTCTCATTATTACAATTCTTATCTATATGGAGAAATAGTTTGTAGAATAATTTTTGTACTTCTGTAATAAACTCAATATGAAATTTAAAAAATGTTAAAACTCCACCTTGAAAATTCATTACAATAAACTACAATAATTTTTGGAATTAAGGTACATTTTATACAGTTATGCTTTCTATATAGCTACTCAAATTGTTTTTGTGATATTTTATTCATTTGATTAGCTACTTTGTATCAAAATTTACAATTTTTATAGCTGTAATTTATGCTTTTCTCTTGCCTGTCTTCACTAAAATTTCGTTTTTTGAGAATTTCCTGCCACTCGTGCAATATTATCACATGAAAGGCAATCACTGCAGATATACCCATCCCATCCCACATATCTACTTGATTAGTGTACAGTTTGCTCCCCATTTAGTTGAGGTAATGTGCACTGAGATTTGTGTACACAGTCATTAACACCTACCCTTAGCTAATTACTTCCCACTGTACATTGTCATTGTGCTAAAGAATTTGATAGAGATCTGTGTAATGGGGCCAGACAGTTATTATCCATTGCCTGAGTCACTCATCATCAGTATAATGACAGGTGCTGTAAAATGTTGCTTTTAATGGTTGTTGGTACACAATTTATTATGCCAACTGAAGTCAAACAAATTTTAGCTTTTATAGTACTCACTGTGAATATTTGTGAAAATGTTTTATAACTTTTTGCCTTTTTAATGCTAATTTTTTTATTTGTTACTATACATTACTTGTATTTTTTTGCCAAGAAGGATTTTTCAAATGTATAAATTATTTTACAAATTACTTATACTGTTTTTTTATTTTGATAGTTTATGAAACTCTTTTGTGCAATCCCATATTACATTTTACAATTTTAAAATTTTTTTTTATTCTATCTATCTAATTATAATGTTTTATGAGGGAAGATGGCACACTGCATTTCCCTGTGCTCTAGCTAAAGGGTACATTTTAAAACTAATGGTGCATTACATTACTTCAGTTTGATGCTTTTTCAAAACCTGGCTAAAATGAGCTTCATCAGCAATGCATTGTTTAAACTCAACCTAGATCACACCAATATACTGAGCTAAAAAGCATTTCGAAAAAATACTGCATGAAACACTTTTACATAGTTAAAATGCAGTTACTGCACACCAAAAAATAAATAAGCATTTGTGTGTACTGTGCATGCACACTAATTTAATTGAGCTCTTGTTGTTATTGTAAGTCATCACTTAGCATCAAAACACGCTCCGCAAGTCATCCAGCAGAGCACTATCTTTGCAGAAGATTAACAACATGGAAGTCTCTAGGAGGAGTAGTAGTCAAATGACAGACAAAAGACCATCCCCAATTATTAGTGCTAAACAGTTTGACTCTGAATAATTGACCATCCCCAGCTGCTACAGCAACAATCTTATGCTTGTATTGCATGCCCATTGATGGGGTTTTAGGCATATTTGAATAGCTTAATTAGAATAAAGATGATAGATAGTCTAGTCAATCCAATCTAGTGATAAGAACTTTTAACAAGCAGTTTCCTTCCACTGACAACTACAAAAAGGTTTTGGTAATGTTTTCCAATAGCCTAGTACACACAATGAGATTAACGGACAAATGATCGTCCATTTTTTTCTTTTTTTCTTTTGCATGCTAGTCTCCATATCGAATGTGAATAGGTTACTAAAGTACGGAAATTCTCAAACTAAAGAAAAAAAAAAATTCAGAAGTGCTGTAATGTATTTGTGTTGTATTTTCGGACAAAAACTGTACTGATTAAACAAAAATCGTACAATCTGGTATTGTATGAGAAACATTTTCGGATGACAGTTGTGTACTAACGATCAGATTATTGTACGATCGTCCAATCTAGTGATAAGCACTTTTAACGAGCAGTTTCCTTCCACTGACAATTACAAAAGGGTTTCGGTAGTGTTTTGCTATAGGCTAGTACACACGATGAGATTATCTGACAAATGATCACCTTTTTTTTTTTTTTTTTGCATGCTAGCCTTCATATCAAAAACGAATAAGTTACTAAAGTACAAAAACTCTCAAACGAAAGAAAAAAAAATTCAGAAGTGCTGTAATGTATTTGTGTTGTATTTTCGGATGAAAACTGTACTGATTAAACAAAAATCGTACGATCTGGTATCGTACGAGAAAAATTTCTGTTTGTCCCTTCGGAAAATTTCGTACGACAGCTGTGTACTAACAATCAGATTGTCATACGATCGCGCCGAAAGCGTAATTTTTCGTCTGGTTTTCGCATTGTGTGTACGAGACTTAAATATTAATTTTGTGGTAGTAGTACTGCTTTTTTTAAAGTTTTATCTGTGGACAGATATGTTTACCTACCTTATGCAATTTACTCCCAGTCAGTCTAACCATCAGTTGCGTTCTCTGCAATAAAACACAATAAAGACAGTCACGATTAAAAACTGTAGCACAAGTACCAGGAAATCTCAGAACCATTGTGACCCACTCAATGGAGCCAGGAGTATGACTGTCACCTGCACTGTGTGGTCCTTGCAGGGTTAATAGGCTGAGTAATACAGATCACATTGGGATTAATACAAAGGCATAAAGGAGACTTGTCTTGGGAGTTGGTTAACCCTCCATTTGTCTCGCACTGCAGGAGATGAATGGGGATTGACTCTACAGGAGTTATGGACTGGAGCTTGTATGTTTTGTGCCAGCGCACACACACACACATTTTCAGTACTAGTGTATAGCTGTCAATAGATAAGCACAATTTAAGAACAACGAGACACTTGTAAGATATCTTTTTGACTCCGGACATGCATTGCCCTGTATTCCTGAGAGGTGTTTCTAATACAAAGTAAAGTACTGGATTAACTTTGCACCATTAGCACAGAAAGTAGGGAACCATATGAAATTTTCCTTTTTCAATCTATTTGATTTTTTTTTTTTTTTTTATAAACCAGTATATTATTTAATGGTGTGTGCATTCTACTTACACCAAGACTGATGCTCAATCACACAGATAATGCTGATATTGGGTTCTGGTGTCTAGATATGTATGGGTACATCTTTTATTTAGCAAGTCTCTCCATTAAGAAAATGGGTATATATATATATATATATATATATATATATATATATATATACACACATTTCTGCATTGCATTTTGTTTTGTGCAAGCTTGCAGACATTTTTTATTGAACTTGAAACTGGGCCAGTGAACAGACAACTGTGCTTAAATATTCATAGTGATGAATGTCTTCAAACGTTTTTGCAAGACTTTTTTTTAAGAGCACTTTATAGATATAGATGCTTATGTAGATGTCTTTATCCTATTACGTCATCTTTCAACGTCACCCAATAACAGTGTCCTTAATTTTAAAAATTTATTGGATCACTGTTATTTTTGTAACTTCTCATATACAGTGATCTGCAAAGAAAAGTAAGTGTTGTCTTAAATCTGATAATTATTGAGGTGTATACGAACTGCCTCTGCCCCCAACTTTTACACCTAATTCTTGTCCGCTTATATATGGTTTGAGGGACCAAACATCCAATTACACAGTAACTTAATTTGTTATCACATATGTTTTCATTTGTTTTCAGGCCAATGTACAATGTGGCGCATTCCATATTTTTCCTTTTCTCAATATAAATGGAAAGAATTGGTCCCTGCTTGCATGGAGATTTCCTCACAAGTTGTAAATCTCTGGGTGCAAACTTTAGTGTGTTTCTGACGAATGGGAGTCCTTGTTAATTTCCCAAGGGTTAGCTCAAAAATGGCCCATCGTGGCCAGAGCACGGCATCAGCCCTTTAGAAGCAAGAGTGTGATTGGACCAGGTATGGTCATCCTAAAGCTGCAAGGGACCATAAATCCAAAGTAAGCATGGCAGAGTTTTTGCTTGTCTCTATCTACAGTGGTTATTGGTTGCCAGTTCCTGTTTTTCGTTTTTCTGAGTCATTTTAATGTTGCCTATATACATGACAATCTTTTAGCAACTTGTGATCACAAAGGCAATTGAACAACGCAACCTACCGCTATCCACGCCAGTTTGTTAAAACTATGCAAGTTGGAAGTTGATTACTTTAATGCAATTTATTTATTTATTTTGGCAAGAGTGATTAAAAACAGAAAATTGCCATGTGTGTATAGGCAGCATTAGACTGCATCTAAAAGGAATTACTCCTCCTCAAGTAAAGTTCGTCAATGGTAACAACAGAACTAAGATGCAAAATGAATGCATAGCTAAAACCAGAAGACAAGACTTAATTTTATGAATAGGAAGGAGAAGGAAGCTTGGAAATGTAATATGACCTACAAAACCTGGACTATACATTTCCTAGATATTAGGGGTTATTTACTAAAGGCAAATCCACTTTGCACTGCAAGTGCACTGAAAGTGCACTTGGAAGTAAAGTCGCTGTAGATCTGAGGGGGACATGTAAGGAAAATAAAAAACAGCATTTTAGCTTGCACATGATTGGATGATAAAATCAGCAGAGCTTCCACTCATTTCAGATCTACCCCTTAGATTTAGAGCGACTGCACTTCCAGCTGCACTTTCAATGCACTTTCAAGTGCACTTGCAGTGCAGAGTGGATTTGCCTTTCGTAAATAACCCCCATTGCATATTATGTTGTTTTTTTTATTTATATCTACATTTTACAGCACAAGCTTCTTAGTGGGATGTCTGCCACTGCAAACATTTTCTTTTTTTAGTTCTCCAAATTACTGCAGGATGCAGTACATGCACACATTTAATAGACTTCAAGTATTTTGAAGTATTCAATGCCACCCATTGCATACATTCAAACACTGCTTGCTGCTAAATGAATGAAGCGAGGACATGGTACACGGTTAACTTGAACTGACTATGGAACATTCACATTGACCAAAATTTCTGTTTACAGTTCAGAATAAAAAAATTGGAATATTTGCCTTTCGGCACAGTAGACACTTCAAGAGCTTGTGCATGTGTACAAAAGCAAGGTACGTCCTAAATAGTGTAGTAAATTACTTTGCTGCTGCTCTGGCTCGCAATATGAATTTTAAAATGAGCCTTGGGTATCACCATCGCTTCAGAAAGTATGTGCAGCGCACTCACAGCAAAACAATAGCTCCTTATCTCTATCTTAAGGCTGGTCATGTTAAATTCAATGCTTTTTCTGTTCTCTGATTAGTCCTGTGACTCATAAAAATCATAAGGTGAACAATCTGCTTTTCTTGATGTCTCATTTCAGGACCACCAGTTACAGCAATAAAAAAACATCAACATTTGTCACTTACATACAAGACTAAACAACTTGCTCGTGGCACATACGAAATAGGTCTAAGTGCGAGAATAGTAATGTCTTCAATGATCAAGGTGAGGGAAGAGAGAGTGTCAGGTTTTCTGAGACAGACATTCCCATAGTGGGAGGGTGTTTTAATGACAGATCTGGTACCACAGGCGGTTTTTGCTTTTAAAAGAGACACCACATCCTTTGTGGGAAACATGTCAGGGCTTTGGCAAGTATGAATTAAAAAAAAAATCCTCATAAAACTCTTTGACGTTAGGAAGGGGCAAGTTGGAACGGTGAAAATAATTATTTTGTCAGCAATGTACAACTACTGTAACAGCGTGTATATATTATGCAAGCATGTATAGGTGTTATGTGCGCATTCAGGTGTTTGTGGATATAAGTATTGTGTATATATATATATATATAGATATATATAGATATATATCTATATATATATATCTATAGATATATATATCTATAGATATAGATATATATATCTATAGATATATATATATATAATAAATAAATACTTATACAAATAAATAAAATAAATTTAGGGTTTTTTTTTCAATTCTAGTCCCGAAAAGCATAGTGTGTGAAAAAGTGATATGGTTCCTAATAGCTTAAAAATGAACCAAAATCTATCTATCTATCTATCTATCTATCTATCTATCTATCTATCTATCTATCTATCTATCTATCTATCTATCTATCTATCTATCTATCTATCTATCTAGTCTCTGTTTGTGTCTAGCTTCAGCATCTCTCTGGTTCTGTCTGTTCAGTTGTATTCAAGTTCTTTGAAGTTCAAGTGTTTGTCTTCAAAATATGTTGCAGGACTTCTCAGAATAATGCTGGTGTGAAAAAAGAGATGTATCTGGATAAAGAGACCCTTGTGCAGTGTTTATTTCCCGAGCTGTTGACCCCAACATAAAGAAGTTAATCTAGATCAGAGGAGCAGAGCTGCATTATCGGGGTAAGGACTTTAAATCATTAGTCATAATTTTATCACGATGGCTAAACCTCTCTATTTTAAATCTGGATCAGATATCCTGCGGATAGAAAACTGGAAGAGGAATGAGATTCGGAGACTTACCTCGGAGCAGAGCGGACGGGCAGCAAGGAACACAGGTAGCGAAGGGTGTCTTGCTCGGGATGTCACTGAAGGAAGCTGGAAGATGAGGACATCAGTTTGAAATAAGGATCATCAAAGATAGTTGGGTGACCATCTTTAAGCCGGACGGGTTGTGATGTCATGGAGCATTGTGTGAATTTCACTGGTTAATATGAGGCGTGTGGCAGTGGGTGGACTGGTGAAGGGGAGGGCGAGAGGTCTACCATGGAGGTGACATTGCTAGCTTGCCCACCCTGGCTCGTGTGCGCTGTGTGTTGACTTAATCCTGAGATGACATGCCGGGACCAATTAGTGTTTATCTCCCTAGACGGGATGCTGACACGTAGGCTCCCTTCTGGGGCCTTGGGCAGATGTCCCCATGGACAGATCTGGTCCCTTTTCTGGTAGGACGTTTGGGACAGCTGGTGGTTACTTAGAGCTGGTGGGCATCCATATGGCCTAATAGTTGTCAGTATAGCATATTTTGTATTGTCTGGAAGCAGTATTGCATTGATCTTCTCTTTTATAACCCCTCTGAATATATAAAGATGTCTGGCACTGTTCCCCCTCAGTCATGTATGGGGTCTACAGTTATTGTATCTACATGATTAGACTTTAATATTTGTAGAAGTAAATTGGCAGTGGTTTCTATAACTCCCTCATATGCACTCTTGTATTTATCCAATTTTTATGACATGTAACAATAAAATTCTGTAGTAATACAGAAACTTTTTTCATGCCTGCAGTCAGGAAAAATTGGCTATTTTTTACTATGAGTTTATTGCTCCACCAGCGATTTGCGAATACAGGTAACTGCCCATGACAATTTTTCCAATCATTTTCCTCTAATGTGATCAATTTATTTCAGTACATATCAAATGAAGAGAAACTTTAATCTCTTTTTTTTCTTGCATGTATGACAGGCTCCTATCAATGCTGTTAATGTAAAAAAAAAAAAAGTTTAAAGTGTATCTAAAGTAAAAAAAAAAAAGTTTTTGCATTTGGGAAGTTTTAGATCGTCTCTCAGGTTTTTAATGCTTTTAATTTTTATAGGGACTAAAAGCACAGAATAATCCAAAACCTTTTTGCAACAGATTGGGTAAATTAATGACTTTCAATAGATGAGGTAGCTGCTTTGCTAGGCACGAAACCCTGAAAAAATCCAAAATCGTAAGTTATCACTAGAACAGCAATAAAGAGAAAATATTCTAATGGGGACACTAGTTCTGGTGACAACTTTTGTTTGGAAAGATCCCCCTTACTTCTTGCTGTGTCTTCATAACAGTGGGACACTGACAACAAGAAATAAAAAGTACAGGGCTTTGCCCATCCCCTACATTATCAAAAACCTAAAAAAAAAGTGGTCTTTAGATATACTTTAATGCAAATGCATAATTTGTAAAATTCTAAGTACACAGGGATAATTTGTTTGGTATATGTGTAGGATCTGCATCCTGCTTCATAGTACTGCACAATGCATGTGCTTGTTTGTCTGCATCAGAGCCAGTTTGCCAGACAAGTTTGTACGCCTGAAATTCTTGTGTTGATTTACTAAAGTGAAGGTGGTGAAAATTAACTATGCAAAAAATACCCAATCATGGGTAAAGATAATAATAATAATAAAAAATATTATTAAAATGTTTTTGCTTGCGATTAATTGGATGTTGAAAGGCAGCAGAGCTTTACCTCATTCAATCTACTAAGGGAACACTCCCTTAAAAAGTGAACAGCCTGTTTTTTAGTAAATCAAACCATTTTTCTCAGCACTCGTTGATTAAGACTGACTGATAACATAAAAGACAGCTAGTCACTAAAGAAAATAGTCAAACTGCATATGTGTATATGTAATACTGCAAACATAGTACAGCAAGCACTTAATATCTAAAAATTAAATAACATTATTAATTGTAAAACATCATAATTTTAAAGGTTAAATTAAATTAGGATAAGTTTGAAAATAACAACTCAAAATATGTGCTCAGCAGGATAGACCATGTGCAAAATGTTTGTATCCAACTTACGAAATTTTTTCTGGCTTAAGTAGGCATGTTCACTGATTCTCAAAGAGTCAGTCCGCCCAAAACTAATTTTTCAGGTTTTGATAGATACTGCAGCATTAAATCATCTAAATGTCTGAGCACTCTTGTGAGATCTCTGCACTCCTGCTATGGTCATTAAAAGAGGTTTCCTTTCTCCCTGTAACATGTTTCCATCGTTTTATATTATGGGGCATGCAACATGAAGAGCAGGACCAGACCGTGTGATTTGACAATACCCAAAACTCCTGAGTGTGCAGATACAGAGTCAGGAATTATGGCAGATCTCACTGTCAGAGTATCCAAGACATTTAAGCTGGCCAGGATCAAAATTTGAGTGTGGATCAAAATTTGGCCAATTCAGCACAGACTGCCCAAATTTCGATCCATCTATGGGCAGGCTGGTTGTACAGATGTCAATCTATTGACAACCAGCCTGTCTGATTTTTTCCAAACAATCAGTGGCTGCCCGTCCAATAGGGGTGCACGGGCGCTGCCCCCTTATCCATGTGTCAGGCCCAGTAATCTACATGCAGGGTACTGGATGCATAGATTCCAATGGGGGGGGTGCTTTTTTTTTTAAGGACATGAGTAGAGCCAGAGGCTCCAATTGGCTAAAAAAAAAGGTGGGCTCGGGGCGCAGATTACCTCGATCCGAGCCCATCCAGTTGTGTGACAATAGCGAATGAATATTCGCTATTATCACACTGATTCTCTTCCTGGCCAATCAGGAAGCGGCTCATGAGACCCGTTTCCTGATTGTCCGAAAGGAGAAGCCATCCAACTTGATTGTGTGGATGAGGGAATCAGATCTTTTTTTTTTTGTTTTTTTTTTAACCAATGTATGGGTTGCCTTAGGGGACCAGGAACTCATTTAGGCCATCAAGTTCTACCTATAGCTAAAATATACCTACTGGGTTCCATAATGAGTCCATGGGCAACTAAAGGAACTAGATTTTTTTTTTCTTTAACTGGCTACTCCCTGCAAAAAATGACAACATAAGGCGGGCTGAACAAGAGAAATGGATAGACCCCCCCCCCATCCATGCTAAACAGCATAAGCAGACCAATCCCTGACTGCCATATATTGTATTCTAACAGCTGGTACCTACTGCTGTCAGAATACCTGAACAGTGACTGCATCTGATTGGCTGCAGTTACTGTTCAGTCAACTTTTTTTCACTCAGCTCCTTTGATTTCTCAAAGTTTGTTGAGCCAGGTGGCAGGACCACCCATGGCTCGAATTCAGCCTTGTATGGCCAGCTTTAGATTTATGTAATTACTGATAGTGAAATTGCTAGGAGTGGGGTTGGTTTACTAAAGGCAAATAAGCTGTTCACTTTGCAAGGGATATTGCACTGTGCAAGGGAAATCCCCCCCCCCCCCCCCCGAGCTTAGTAAATGGGGTGAAGCTCTGCTGACATCTATCACCCAATCATGTCCAAGCACAAATACTGTTTTTCTTTTTTCTTTGCATGTGATTGGGTATATTTTGCAAAGTGATATTTTACAGTAGTCACTAAGCTCTAAGGTAAACCCCCCTGCAAAGTGAATAGCCTATTTGCCATCTTCCATTACAGCACAAAAATAAATTCCTTGTCCTCGCACATACAGATTAGTAGGCCAGTGTAAAAATAACGTCTGTGCAGAACCTGAACTGCAGCCACACACAAATCAGCCCCTGCTGATTTACAATGTCCAGTACAGTGCAATCATTAGAGGAGAGGAGACAGAAGAAATGCTTCCTTCTTCCTGCAGCAGGCACATCATTTCATCATAGACAAAGTCACTTGGCTGGAGCTGACGGATGGCTTTTTATTGATAAAAGGTTGCACTTTTGGAAAAAATTATACTGTTGCCCTAGACCAGCCTTTCTCAAACTTTTTAACAGAGAGGAACCCTTGAAACAACTTTCCGGTCTCAGGGAACCCATGCTAAAAATTACTATATCTGCAACTCAGGATACATTAGTATGATGGTCAGTGGGAAGAAGGCCCCTTACATTTGTGGTCATTGGGAAGAATTACCCCCTTACAGATAGCTAAAAAAATCAATGGTGTGAGTGAAAACTTATCTGAGAGGCAGAAATTGCTCATTGCTCAAGGAATCCCTATTAATCTCTGGAGAAACCCTAAGGTTCCCATGGAACCCTGGTTAATAAACCCTGGCCTAGATTGTGAAATGTCAGGTATTTCTAAAGTCCACTTTAGTACTTTGTGACTTTGTGTACTATATGAATTATCACTCCAGAATCTTTTATTTTATTTGTTTTTTTCTGGTGACACTGCCGTGCAGTTTTAGTTTCTATAAGAGCTTGTTGACACCACATACGTTAAGCTGAGTTAATCAATGTAGTTAACTACATTGATTAATCCAATGTGTTGATACGTGCTGAATAAAACGAGGCATGCCAAACTTTATCCCAGTGTGTTGCCAAGTGCTGCAGCATGCATTGCATAAAGGAAAGTAATTCATTTCGTGAAAAATGAACCGCAGCTTGCTAAAAAACAGCATGTGCGCTGTGGTGTGAACCTATCCTAAGACCCAGGGGAGAAGTGATTGTAGGTTTTCCAGTGTTGTCAGTGATTATAATAGAATCAGGACATCAATACTGTTTAACCAGTTAAAGGATGTTGAGAGGCTTACTGTGACACAAGAGCATACACAATTGAGGTTTCAGGGAACAGAGGGATGTAATAGAGCAGAAGAAGTTTAAAGCAGAACTCCACAAAGCATTACTTTCGACAATGCTGACCGCTTAACATAATTCTAAAGCGATTCCAGGAAATCAATAACCTTTTCTGTGGGGAAAAAAATGAATGTTGGCCATACACATAACAATTTGTACCAATTTCTTACAAATTTCAACCAGCTTTTAATTGTAAAGTACAACCAAACTGATGAACACAACCTTCCATCGACAGGATAAACTGTTTTTTTAGTTCCGAAAGCAAATGCTTGTGGCAGATGACCATGATCAGTTGGATGAAAGTGGTTGAATGCTTGAAAATTGCCTTATCAATGGGCAGCATTCCTGTTTATGGAGTCACCATGCCTACACAATCTGGTTTATGGAATTCCCATGCTTTCACATACCTATTTAAGGAGTACCATGACTCCACATCCCAGTTTATGGGGTACCCAGGCCTCCACATTCCAATTTATGGAGTGTCCATGCCTACATATTCCTGTTAATGGAGTCCCCATACATCCAAATTCCTGTTTATGGAGTTTCAATGCCTCCACATTCCAATGCTTCCACATTCAAGTTTGTGGAGTCCTCATGTCTCCACATTCCTGTTTATGGAGTCCCCATGCATCAACAGTATATTCCTGTTTATGAAATCCCCATGCCTCTATATTCCTGTTTATGGAGTCCCTGTGTAAACCCATACCTGTTTATGGAGTCCCATGTCTCCACATTCCAGTTTATGAAGTACCCAGGCCTCCTCATTCCAGTTTATGGATTCTCCATACCTCCACATTCCAATTTATGGAGCCCCCATATTTACATATTCCTGTTTATGGAGTCCTCGTGCCTACACATTCTGGGTTATGGAGTCCCCATGCCTTCACATACCTATTTGTAAAGTCTTTATGCCTCCATGTTCCATTTTTGGAATCTCTATGCCTATACTTTCCTGTTTGTGGAATCCCCATACCTACACTTTTCTGTTTATAGTGTTCCCATGTCGTTTAGGGAGTCACAATATCTACACATTACTGTTTATGAAGTCCCAATGCCATTTATGGTGACCCCAATTCGTTTAGGGAGTCCCAATTCCTACACATTCCTGTTTATGGGGCCTCCATGCCTCCAAAATTGGGTACATGTAATGTATGATGAATAAAATATAAAAATTGAGATCAGTTTGTGGCTTTTCTCTTCTTCAGCATGCCATAGCCGAACAGTTCTGAACCAGAAAAAATAGCTTAGCAACCATGATGCAGGGGCACAGTGGCTTGGTGGTGAGCACTTATGCCTTGGGGCACTCAGGTCCCTGTTTGCGTCTTAGCCAGGACTATCTGCATGGAGTTTGTATGCTCTGCCCTGTGCATGGTTTTCTTCTGGGTACTAGTTTCCTCCCACACTCCAAAGACATGATGTAAGTTAATTGGATCCCAATGAAATTGTCCTAAGTATATGTGTACAAATTCATTACATGTTTTATCACATTCTGCATACCAGTCCCAAACCGGAGCAATTGACAAGGGTTGCCAAAAGACCTGGCAACCTACCTCTCTAAAAATTTGTGAAGAAAATGATATGGAAAGGTTTTAAGGTGTGTCAGATATAGTGCCCATAGCCATAGCCAAGAGTCTGATCTACAGTATACATGCATACCATAATGCAATAGGTGCTTTCCCTCTTTTGCTGCATGTAAAGTGTGCTGTCAGTATGTTGTAGTAAAAAAAAAAAGAGAGAATAAGATGTTGGAGGGTTTCAGGCCCTGGCCTGCAGGTTAGCTGTTCTCCCAGCAGAAATGTAACTTTTAGTAATCAGTGATAGAGATTTCAACATTTATTTTAAAATGTTTTTCGTTAGATGGAGGTTTTATTAGATGGGAAGGTACTCACGGTTGTCAGATGAGGTTGAGTATTTTGTATGAAAGATATAAAGAAAAGAACACTTGGCTCTCTGCGGACCTCATGACAGGAAGTGTCCCAAGGCAGCATTCTTGTTGACCAACCAATCATATTCCTACATGAAAGAATAAAAGGGTTGCTGTTGACAACAAACATTTTTTGCATTAGATAACTGTGATAATCTGTTTAAACCATGTTTGCAGTTTAATATCTTTTCTAATCTTTTTTCACACCTTCTTTACTCTAAGTAAATTTTTCGTTGACCATTGCATAAAACTGGTTACCCTGTGTAACTCCGAAGACAAGGGAAGGATTAAAAGAGAGAGATCAGTTTTAATGCCTCAGTTGGCATTAGTTAACATTGTACATCGTCTCTCTAAAGCTATTGTAAGACCACTTTCACACTAGGGCCACGGCCGCGTTAGCGCCAAAATGCTTCTTGTTTTAGCGACGCTTTACCGCTGTTTAGATTCACTTTTCGGCCGCTAGCAGGGCGCTTTTAACCCCAAAAAAGGGGTTAAAAACTCCAGTTTTGCGGTGCTTTTAAGGTGCTTTGAAAGCACTGCCCATTCATTCCTGTATACAGCGCTCCCAACCCGCCGCAAAGATGCTGCTTGCAGGACTTTTTTTCCCGTCCCACAAATGCATTGCCCCAATGTGAAAAGGCACACTGGAATGAATGAGAGGCGGTTTTCAGGCGCTTAGCAGAGGCTATTTCCAGCGCTTATTCGCCTGAAAACCATCCCAGTGTGAAAGGGGTCTTAGGGATGCTGCTTGAACTATTTTTAATAAATTTAACATAATACACAGTAGCTTAATTTAGAAATGTTCTATCAAAAAGTCATAGTAACAGTTGGTTCACACAGGTGCTGGATGCAGAGGAGTATCAATAGAATACTATGGGGGTGGGTGGGCTAAGTGACACCTTGAGGGTTATTTACTAAAGGAAAATCCACTTTGCACTGCAAGTGCACTTGGAAGTAAAGTCGCTGTAGATCTGAGAAGGGCATGTAAGGAAAATAAAAAACAGCATTTTAGCTTGCACATGATTGGATGATAAAATCGGCAGAGCTTCCACTCATTTCAGGTCTACCCCTTAGATTTAGAGTGACTGCACATTCAAGTGCACTTGCAGTGCAAAGTGGATTTGCCTTTCGTAAATAACCCCCCTTGAGTTGCATGGTGTCACTGGCCTGCAGTTTCCAGTGCTGGTTGCTGGACAACTGGAGCGCAGTCGGAATTCTAACATGGTGTTAATGCATTTGCATGGCTGTTTAATACTCATAGAGTATTTCTAGGGCGAACTACCATTTAAGATTTACTCTGTCATTTCCCCATTCACCTCCATCTCCATGCTGCTCCATGGGAGTCAAACACTATGTAAGCTCTGTGTCATTTGATGACGGAGCTTACATTGGATTGATGACATTGTTCTTCTTTAAGTGACAGAGGTGCTTGGCCACTTAGGCCCTAGTGCCGCATGTTGGGAGGTGGTCACATGCTTCTTCATATCTGGAAGCACCAGGCATTTACAATGGGTCAGATGAGATCAGGTAGTGGACTAGTAAGAGACTGAATGGGCAAACTGACAATTTCCCTATAAAGCAAACCTGTCATAAAAGAAACATGTACAAAACAGCAACATTTATTCATGCCTGAAAATATGTGCCAGTTCATTGAACAGGACAAAATACAGTATTGGTAAAATTGCTAGCATTATGAATGTACAATACACTGTACCAAGTTCAGCAGACTGGGGAATTTAATGTATACATACTGTACATAAATACATAGCGCAACAGTTTTTGGTACCTGGTATGCCAATACAGTGGAGAATTGTGGTATTACATTGTTGTCAGATGAGAAGTAAACTCACAAAAAGTAAAATGGGACCTACAAACCCAACACTACTGGTCCAGAGTCAACAGTAAAGGCTATGGGGATGGCCAAAAGAAAAGGGACCTACAAACCCACCACTACTGGTCCAGAGTCAACAGTAAAAGCTATGAGGATGACCAAAGTAAAAGGGACCTACAAACCCACCACAACTGGTCAGGGGTCAGCAGTAAAGGACACGAGGAAGACCAAAAGAAAAAGAAAGTGTATACTGTTTCAAAAACCACCAAGGACCAATAAACTGTAACAAAACACCAGAAAATGTCTACAGAGTTTAAAAATTGTGGGACTATGTCCCTCTAGAAGTCATGTTATTACAAACATCTAAAAAGTACCCAGGTATAAAGTGACAACCTCCCCCCAAAAAATTGCCCGTCGCTGTACCCCATCCAAAGATAAGAGGCCTGTCAGATGATAGTATTATCTAGCCAATGCTTATGGAAAATTGGTCCAATTTGTTTACTCCTTCAACGCGTCAACAATTCCAGTACATTGCTCACATACCTTAGGAGAACCAGGGTGCGATCTCTTGTTTATGGACGAGGTCCAGTGGTGGTATGGGGGGGGGGGTTGTTACTTTATATCTGGGTACTTTTTAGTTGTTTGTAATAAAGTGACTTCTGAGGGACACAGTCCCACTATTTGTATAGCCTTTAGATATGTTGTGGGATTTTGTGTTTTCTTATAGTTTGTTGGTCTGTGGTAGTCTTTGAAGTACACCTTTCTCTATTCTTCTGTCAAAGGAAAAGTACCTGGTACTGTGGTGGCCAGTGCAGAAGTACATTGGTACATTATTAGCAAACCACTGACCACTGAGTAGTTGGCATGAGTTCACATTAGCTAACAGATTCAGGTAAACCAGGTTTGTACCTGTTGTATTCTTAGTAATGTGAACCAGATTTGTGAAGGTTCTCTTAATATAAAAATGACTAGTTCTGTAATATGGGGGTATCCCCTTTCAAACAAGGACTTGTTTGTTAAATTCTTCCCTAAATTTAGTTTAAACTGGAATACATTGGACAGAGTTTGTGTTTTTAGTGAGGAAATCTGGGTTTAGGAAACACTGATATCTCTCATTGCGCCTGGCTAGCCAACTCCAATCTAGGTAGAAATGTCTATGTTGGATACAGCGGGTTAAATCACTCCATCCCCACTCCCTCTTTTTATGCTGCTTTTGGTGAAGTCGGTGAAAGGAACATGTTCTCTGTCCCCTAATCCCTGAACCCAACAGCACACGCGCTTTTAATTAAGGAAACAGATTAGCCCCATCTGTCCATCAACTTAAGTTCTGCTTCAAACTGGGGCAGCAGCTAACAACGAGTCACTTCATTAGCCGGCCTGTGCTTATGCCAGAGAACAAGCTGTAGGCTTTTTATATTGCAGTCTTAATTTTTTGTTCAATTTTTATCTACAAAATCATATTTTAATTAATTTTGTACTTTTTCTTTGTTTTATTTTTTTGTAGAATGCACTTGTTTTTTGTAACGCTCCCTAATATTTTTGTCCTTTTGTGACTTTTTAGTTACACATTCAATTATCTTTTATGATATCCTAATATAATATTTTACCAACCTCTCCAGGTATAAATAATGTAAATACATAGGAAGATCTTTGGTGACAGCAAAACAAATCTGACAAATAGTTGGGCAATATCAATTTAGAGTGGTATTAAACCCAAAAGCTAACATGTATTATATTGCAGCTTACCATTCTTTTCTTTTTTTTTAATCAGATATTTTTTATTGATGTGATGGCTGCATTAGTCTTTCTTTTTTTTTTTTTTACCTGGTGATCTTGCCAATAAGTCTGTTGTTTTTCAAAAGGGCAAGCTCTCCAGCAGTTTACAGGGATGAGACAAAGCATTTAATGGTGACAGTCGTGCTTACATTGATTAACTTTTATTTATGTAAAACCTTTATCTCAAAAGGAAAAGTTTTGCTGTAACTGCTTATAAACTATTAGCACAGGTTTACACCAGTGCGGCTTTGAAATCACGCTACTTCAGAGCGATTTCAAAGCTGCAGATCAGTGCAATTTGGCCCTCTGATTTCACTGCGGCTTGCAACTTCATTAAACAGAAGTGAATGCAAGTCGCAATGAAATAGTAAAAAGTAGTGCAGAAACCTTTTTCAAAGTCACTGCGACTTAAGTTAAGTTGCATTTCCAGCAATGGGGGGGGGGTTGTGACTTGTCATGCCATCATTGAACTGTCAAGTTGCATGGCAAATCACACTTTGGCCTCAATTTGTTCATGTATCTAAATCTGCTAATCAAGCTAACACTCCTCTCCCTCCAGACTGACAATGTGGCTGTCCAAATGTACCCTTCTGCTCCTTCATCCAGAGTGGGGGCACTCCAGGAGGTGTGTTACTGGCCAGTTCACCAGGTGAAAACAGAGAGAAAAAAGCCTACACAAAAGAAAACTAATGCAGCCACCACATCTAATGAGTGGTAAGCTTCAATATATTACATTTTTGGTTTTGGGTTTAATACTGCTTTAAATATTATTTCCACATATTTTTACATAGTTGCATTTGTCCAGCTTGGCCCAATGCAACTATGCATAATACCATACCTGTGGGATCACTCTAGAAGCTGTAAATTGCTGTAGTAGACACTGCTACTCCAGTGATGTCAAGCCAAGTGGTGCCATCAGGGCCACCCACAGCTTGGATTTCAGCAGAAAACAGACAGAATTCAAGCCGTGTGTGACTAGCTTTAGGGTTCTTTATAAGCTGTGTGAGGATCCCATGGTGAGCTCTTGAACTGATCTCCATAGGACCCAGCTCTAGGCAGTGTTAATTTCTTTCATTTGTAAACTAACTGGCTGATTGCGGTGTGCAGGATTTCTGTACATAGCATGGAATGTCAAACACACTCTTCAGCTGACTGGAATATCTGGCACTCCTTATTCTCTATTCAAAATGTCTTTATCCTAAAGGTTCTCGTACTTTTTTCAACAATGACCCTTATGCCATGTACACACGAGCGGACTTTCCGGCAGCAAAGGTCTGACGGAATGATTCCGGCGGACATTCCAATCGTGTGTGGGCTTCATCAGACCTTCATCGGACCTTTTCTGTCGAAAATTCCGACGGACCTAGAAATAGAACATGTTTCAAATCTTTCCAACGGACCGAAAACGACGCAAGGGCAGCTATTGGCTACTGGATATTGAACTTCCTTTTCTAGTCCGGTCGTACATCATCACGTTCGAAAGGATCGGACTTTGGTGCGAACGTATGTAGGCAAGTCCGTTTCATCGGAACTCCGTCAAAAAGCCCTTCGGAGTTCAGTCCGACGAGAAGTCCGCTGTGTACGCGGCATTATGGTATAAACCAGTGTTTCTTAACCAGGGTGCTGTTTGTGTTCCCTTAAGGCAGTGATGGTCAACCTTGGCACCCCAGATGGTTTGGAACTACATTTCCCATGATGCTCATGCACTCTGTAGTGTAGTTGAACATAATGGGAAATTTAGTTCCAAAACATCTGGGGTGCCAAGGTTCGCCATCACTGCTCTAGGGTGTAGTGAGCAGGAGTCCCGTTTGGCCTGGATCAGAGTCAGATGAGAGGACCCTGTGATGGGGTGACTGAGGTGACGGGGGTAATTTGTCATGCTGTCTTGACTTTTTAAGTCTAAACCAGGCAAATCACTTGTTATGGGTATTTTCATATCATGATTATGCTGTTTAAATATTGATTGCGTTCATTTTCTGATGTGATAGAGGGAACTCTGTCATGAGGAGACTCTGATGTGATCAAGGGTTCTCATGTATTGAGGGGGGGCTCTGATGTGATGGGTAGACTTTAATGTGACAGGACACTCTGACGCAGTGCTGGGACAAGGTTATCTAGAGTCCAGGGCGAACATGCCCCCCCCCCCCAGAGCTGTATGAGCATTATGTGCCTGCGAAGATCCCCCACCCCATAAAAATTGAATCTGCATGCTTACCCCCCTAGGCATAAAACCCCCTTCTCCCAGTACAGATCTGCCCCCCTACTGAAATTCCCTCTTTCCCAGCACAAATCTTTGCCCCCAGCTAAAATCCTCTCTCCCCATATGTCCCAAGCACAAATCTCCCCCAAAAAATCCCCCCTCGTAGCACAAACCCCTCAAATATGCTCCCGACCACTATCCCCCCCCAGCACAAATTCCTCATCCAAGCACAAATCCCCCCTCCCCGCCAAAGTTCCCCTCCTAGCACAAACACCCCCCCTCCAATCATCCATAATAGTACAAATACCCCCCACCAAAAAATAAAAATCCCCTCATAGCACAAATCCCCCCCCCCCTTACCATATCACATTTTATAGCACCCCCCCAAATACCCCCTCCTAGCACAAATCCTGCTCCCTCTCCCAATCACAAAAAATCCCCACTCCTAGCACACCTACCTCACATTACACCCTGCTGCCTATCCCTTGTCCCAGCCCTGCTCTAAGGCTGGACATACATTATACAATACCCTTGTACAATTGTCCTTTATATTTGCAAAAAACATATGATTTGAGGTCAAACCTAAACACTTTTAATTGGTATGCAATCAGGCAGGGCCTTGCCCTACATAGTAGAAGGTGAATCTAAAGGAAATTGAGCAAGAAAATTGTAGAATGTATGGCCAGCTTGACAATAAAGGGGACCTCTGGAGTGAATAGGGTACTTAGGTATAATGGGGGGCCTCTGATGTGAAGGGGGGCTTTTGATGTGAAGTTAACCACTTCCTGTCGGCAAGGTGTACATGGACGTCCTCCAGTTTCATCCCAGTTTCATCCCAGTATAAATGTTTTCAGCCGGGGATTCTGAACAAGGCAGAAGTGATCTGAGTGGCTAATCACTTCTGCAGCTGACAGAAGGGGGTCCCGCCGCTGCTGCCTCCTCTCCTGAGCTCTCTGGTCCCATCGCGGAGGCGGGGAGCGATGCGGCCGGTGTGGTGATGGCTGCCCTGTACAGAGAGAGAGAGAGGAAATGACGTAGTTTCCCTCTCTCTGTAACCCTGGAAACCGGGAGCGACGAGTAGTTAGTCACTTCTAATAGACCCCAAATCTCTCCATAAAGAGGGCCCATGCTGTCACAAGGGATGATGTTCATCCCTTGTGATAGCAATCAAGTTAGTACAAAAAAAAGTAAAGAAAAATATTGTATAAAATAAATAAATACAGTGGAATCTTGGTTTACGAGTAACGCGGTTAACGAGCATTTTAAAAGACGAGCAACTCTTTTTTTTTTTATTCTGACTCCGTTTGCGAGTGTTGTCTCCCAAAACGAGCAGAATTCAAGCTAATGGGGTGTGCAGTACTGCATTTGGCCAGAGGTGCGGGGGCGCCGGGGACACTCGGAATGATTTGGAGCCGTTTGGAAATACTCGGAAACACTCGGAAATATTCAGTTCCCGAGTGTTTCCAAGGCTTTCCGAGTTCCGCCGAGCTGTCCCCAAGTGTTTCCGAGGCTCTCCAGCGCCCCCCCACCTCTGGCCACATGCGGTATTGCATGTAATAGAAGTCAATGCGGAACAAATTATCTTAGTTTCCACTGACTTCTATGGGGAAACTCGCTTTGACATGAGAGTGCTTTGAATTACAAGCATTCTCCTGGAACGGATTATGCTTGTAATCCAAGGTTCCACTGTAAATATAAAAAAAATATCTAAAGCGCCCCCGTCCCACCGTGCTTACGTGCAAATGCAAACGCATACGTTACTCCCGCACGCATATGTAAACTGAGATTGAACCACACATGTGAGGTATTATCGCGAATGTCAGAGCGAGAGCAATAATTCTAGCACCAGACCTCCTGTGCCACTCTAAACTACTAACGTGTAAAGGCGTTTAAAGTGTCACCTATAGAGAATTTTAAACACAGTAGTTTGCCGTTATTCCACGGGCAGACGCAATTTTAAAACGTGACATGTTAGGAATCTATTTACTCTGCGTAGCATCATCTTTCACATTATACAAAAAAAATTTTGTGTTTTGGTTTTATTTAGTTCGGGAATGGGAAGTGGTTAAGTCAATCAAGGTGGTTGTGTGCATCGTCCCCACGCTCAGGTTTCCCATTGATAAATAACCTTTATGTTTTAAATTTAATTTTAGACTGGGGTGCTTCGAGATTTTGCATACTTTTAAAGGGTGCCGTGGGCCGTGACTAATAACAAGGGTGAGAAACACTGGTTTAAACCATTTATTCAATAAAGTTATATCAGTTCTGTTTTGTGGATAGAGGCTGTAGGTCTGTATCTACATATCTGGGTGGTTACATGGATACAGGGATAGATGAGAGTCCCTGGATGCGATCTGTTATTATAGGAGGACATCTGAACAGGCTGCCGGTCGTGGCTGTACTCCAACACCTTTGTCTCCTGGGCATGAAGTGCGTTGAATTCTTGCTGTATACACCCAAATGCGTCCATTTGCATGATCCCTTAGATCTCATTTGTACCAGATGTATGAGCCATCAAGGTATACTGATATGCATTTTAGACACATGGCAATACAATGTGTTAGCATTAGACAGTCTTGTAGACAGTCAAGGGCATTGATGGATTTTCTCATGTCCATGAATATTGCCTGACCTGGAAAATATAGAAAAATTCATGATTATACACCTGGAATGAATGAGTCCTTAGATGAAGAATAGAACACATTGTAGAAACTATTAATATTCCTCGAGTTCACAAATATGTCTCATGGCTTCACTTATTTCCTACACCTAATGCTGTACATATAACCCAACCTATCTGGCTTTATAACTGATAGTTACATAGTTAGGTTGAAAAAAGACACATGTTCATTAATGTGACACTAAGCAATATCCTTACGTTCTAAAAAATAATCCATACACATCCACTACTTAAATTAGAACTCCGGTCGACTTCCCCATTTTTAATTTTTAATTGGCCCCGCTTACCTGATGGTGTTTTCTGCACATTTTAGATACTCACCCATCCAGTGAATCCAGCGTTGTCCCACTGAGATCCTCTCATGCCCGGCCATAGTTACGTCCTGCACCACCATGTTCTCTCTGATGTAATCGAGAGGCCCGCCGACTTGTGTTCAGCAGGAGGTACTCTCAATGATACTCTCTCCTACGGTTCTTGAATGAAAGACTATGCCTCATGGGATACAGTATGTGATGTATTTATCCCAGGAGGCACAGCGGGCAGTGTATATGTCTTTCACCTAAGACGAGTGACGTGCATGGGGAGGCATTGCGGACTTTAAATTTAAAAAAAAAGAAGTAAACAAAAAAAGAAAAGCAATGCAGAGGAAGGGAGGAGGGGTGAAAAGGCAGGATTGTCCTCGAGAGGCTGAAGGTCCGCTTTAATGGCTCTGTAATCTATTTTTTATTAAATTGTTTCTTACAGTGTTTTTCTGCCTACTTGTAATATACTCCGTGAGCTTCCAAACCTATCATTTCCCCCCCTTGCTTCTATTTGTTTGGAGGGAGCAGTGCATGTTAGTTGCGGTCATGTGGACTGTCCTATGCACACTACAAATCCCATAGTTCATAGTCTCTAGTCCATTTTGAAAGCAAACAGGAGAGGGTGGCTACATGCCTTCATACAGAGGGATAATGGAGAAGGAACATAGCCACCCTCTAACAGGAAGTCCGATGACAACAAAAAAATAAATAAATAAATAAAAAAGGGAGGAGACTCGGAACAATAAAAGGGACTTTTTTGAGTTAATAATATATATTTAAATAGGTTTTGTTAAACCAGAATTTAGTGTCACTATGTTCAACCAAAAGATACAAATAAATACATAAAAAATGTATGTATTCCTCTAATTACACTATAGAACCTCTCAGCAGAACTACTACTACTACTAATCTATATTTCAATCTACAATTCCATATAATTTATAGCTTTAATCACGATTTGTTGCTTCATTCTGTATACATGCATTCTTCAGTATAGCACCAATGACCCTTTACAAATGGAACCAAAACTTTGTACAGATCATGTCTATACCAGCTCCTGTCCTATTATCTAACTATTATGTACTATGATTTGTCTTGGATAGAGAAAGACCTGGGAACCTTAAAGAGATTGTAAACCTCCAAAAAAAAAAAAAAAAAACTAAAAAAAAACCTGCAAGACAAAAGGCATAATGAGCTAGTACATACTAGCTCATTATGTAATACTTACCTTAGAACGATGCCCTGGATCAGTGCCGGCACACCACTGACAGGGCCGACATGTTTCCCGGATTTACTTTGTGGGCTCCGGCGCTATGATTGGCTGGAGCCGCCATTACGTCCTATTATAGGCTTACCTGTAGTTACAATTAAAGAGGAATGGCCCGTACACACAGTCGTGTTTTCCGACGGAAAATGTACAATGGGAGCTTGTTGTCGGAAATTCCGACCGTGTGTAGGCTCCATCGGACATTTTCCATTGGAATTTCCGTCACATAAAATTTGAGATCTGGATCTCAAATTTTCCGACAACAAAATCCGTTGTCGTAAATTCTGATCGTGTGTACAAAATTCCGACGCACAATGTTCCACGCATGCTTGAAATCAAGCAAAAGAGCCGCACTGGCTATTGAACTTAATTTTTCTCGGCTCGTTGTACATGTTGTACGTCACAGCGTTCTTGACGTTCGGAATTTCCGACAAGATTTGTGTGACCGTGTGTATGCAAGACAAGTTTGAGCCAACATCCGTCGGAAAAAATCCATGGATTTTGTTGTCGGAATGTCCGATCGTGTGTACAGGGCAGAAGACTTTACTTCCTCTTTAAGGAAAGCAATGAGGTGATGCTTTTGATGCGGGAAATAAAAATCAAGAACATGGACGGAGAGCCCCCTTATATTGGTGATCAGTGGCTGTGCCCCCTTATATTGGTGGTCAGTATCTGTTCCTCCTCAAATTGGTGATCAGTGTCTGTGCCCCCCTTTTATTTGTGGTCAGTATTTGTGCCCCCTTATATTGGTAATCAGTGGCTGTGCCCCCTTCTATTGGTGGTCAGTATCTGTGCGTCCTTATCTTGGTGATCGGTTTCTGTGCCTCCTTACATTGGTGATCAGTGGCTGTGCTCCCTTATATTGGGGTCAGTATCTGTGCCTCCTTCTATTGGTGATCAGTATCTGTGCCCCTTTACATTGGAGGTCAGTGGTGGTGCCCTCTTAGATTGGTAATTGTCAACACAATGTAGAGATGGCTATTGTTGGCGGTGAACAGGAGGAAAAAATGGTATTTGTCAGGGGTAAGTAGAATAAAACAAAAATATCTAGATTCAATGGTCAGGGGGAGGAAAATATGCCCACTGTTGATGGTCAGGGGGACAAAAATTAGTCAGTACTGATGGTCAGTTAGAGATGAAAAAAAAAATATCAGTGGTCAGTGGAAGGAAACATGCCTGGTGTTGGTGAATAACAGGAAGAAAAATGCCTGGAGTCAGTTACCAGTGTTTGTACCCCCATACTGTGGTTGTCAGTATCTTTGCCCTCCTTAAAGTGGAGTTCAACCCACTTTTACAACTCTTCAGCATCCCTCACTAAACTGTGCACTGTAAACGAATTGGATATTTTTAAATTTTTTTTCTCAGCACCTACTGTATATCTGCTGTATTTATTTTTCACTTCCTCCTCCCTGACCGTGGCCCATCGCATCATTTCCTGTTTGCAATGCCTTCTGGGAAGGGGCGGCAACTTCCTCTGACACTGCCGTTGCTATGGAAACCTGACCTGAAACCTATTACACTGCTTGTGCTGCACTGAGCATGTGCGTGATCTGCAAGGATGAGATCCAGGAAGAAGTCTGGCTTCAGATGCCCACACTTAAGATGGCCACGGCCTGCTGTAAGTTTATAAAATAACAAACTACTGCTATAAACTAACAAAACAGACCTTAGTTTACAGACTAACTTTACTAGAATACATTAAGCTTGTGTATTATAGGGGTATTTTTATTTAAATAGTATAATATCGGCCGGAACACCACTTTAAATTGGTATTCAGTGTTCTTTTTCTTTTTTTAAATCAGATTTTTTTTATTGATAAAACATAGAAAAAGAAAAACTCTTCCATTGAAAAAAACAAAAACATACATCAAATAGCATTCCAAAGGACATATTGTTATCTGTTCATGCATCATTATGTTATGTGAAATTACAGTCCATGTAAAAAGACAAATCCCTACATGTATATAACCGTGTCTATCATTTTGTATATTTCCTTTTTAGTAAACGTGTCCTTTTGGTTTTCTGTTCCCCTACTGTGCTCCCGATCCTATAATGGATAATCGGTCAGTGTAGCGGTACTCCCCCCCCCCCCTAAACAGTGGGGGGGGGGGGATTTCCAGTTTTCTTCTATTAACTATCTTATAAGATTAAACCATATAACTCGTCACTACAGAGCAAGACATCTCCTAATCAGGAATATTATTTCAGAATAATCCACATTCTGAGTCTCTATGTCACCATCCCATCCTTCACCCACCTTGTATAAACAGCATCCATCCTCTTAAGAGGGGGCGGGCGTCTATGTCCTACCACCAAGTACTCTGTTCTGGACCAGTTGGAAGGGGTCCAAACCAGGTACCTCCAACCAGGGATCCCATATATTTTCAAATTTTGTTGGGCTACCTCTGTGTTGGTATGTCAACTTCTCCCTCAATAGGGTGTTGTTTATGGCATTAACCCACTCCGTGTATGTTGGAAGTAACACCGAAAGCCATCTTCGAGCTACAAGTTTTCTGGCAATAGAACAGAACAACAGAAATACAACAGAACTCTGATGCCGCGTACACACGGTCGGACTTTTCGTCTACAAAAGTCCGACGGACGCCGACGGACTTAAGCTGGCTGACAATCCGATCGTGTGTGGGCTTCCCTGGACTTTCAGCGGACTTTCAGCGGACTTTTCCAGCCTCAAATCTGACGGACTCAGGATTTGAAACTTGCTTCAAATCCTTACGTCGTAACTACGCCGGACCCAGAAATCCGCTCGTCTGTGTGCTAGTCCGACGGGCAAAAACCCACGCTAGAGCAGCTATTGGCTACTGGCTATCAACTTCCTTATTTTAGTCCAGTGTACGTCATCACGTACGAATCCGTCAGACTTTTGTGTGATCGTATGTAGGCAAGTCTGCTCGTAAGAAAGTCTGCCGCAAGTCCGACAAAAGTCTGCCAAAAGTCAGACAAAAGTCTGTCGAAAGTCTGTCGGACAGGCTGTCGGACTTTTGTAGACGAAAAGTCTGACCGTGTGTACGAGGCATATGTAATTCCTCGTCCAGCCATCCCAACAGACACAGCTTGGGTTCAACTGCAAATGTAAGATTCCATATTTTGTTAATAGAGTTAATTACATCAGACCAATACCTTTGCAGTTTCGGGCACATCCAGAGCATGTGAATAAGGGTACTGTTTTCTATCCTGCAACGAGGACAAAATGGATCATCTCTTCTATGCCATTTATGTAGTTTATATGGGGTACGGTAAGTTTGGTGTATAATGAATAGCTGTGTGAGTTTTTGAGAAGAGGAAAGTGACATCTTGGGTACTTTCTCCATTATAGCAGACCATTCCTCATCTGTTATGTCACCTATATCCTCCCCCCAGTTTGTCCTGCACTTTAATATCATAGCTTTGGATACCTGAGATATTAGGGAGTCATATATAGATGATATCTGTCTTTTCCTAGACGATGATGTTACTAGTCGTGTGAGTACTGAGGGTCTTGTTAATTCACATGTGGACAGTGTAGCTTGTGCTGAAATGGCATGTTTAAGTTGTAGATATTGAAAAAACAAGATGTTTGGTAGACCATAGTCCTCCCTCAGGGATTGAAAATCCCATAGCAGGCCACCTTGGTATAACTGTGGGACATAGACCACCCTGCACCTAGACCACGTGGAAAAGCCCTGCAATTTACATAATTCGGGAAAGTTGCTATTGTTCCAGATACGAGACCATTCAGAGTATCCTGCATATTGAAAGTGTTGTTTGGCCTTGGTCCATATTTTATCTATAAGTATCAGAGTTTGGTACTCAGGTATTTTTCGGAATTCTCCCACTTCTATGCATTCCACAAGGCCCTCGCTCGAAAGTAGAATGCGACAATATTGCTTGTGGGGTCAGAGGACCCGGGGTGCTGCCATCCCATTAGGTGCTGCAATTGACCCGCTATGAAGTAATAGTATGGGTTCAGGACTGCCAGCCCACCCAAGACATTTGCCTCTTGTAACGTTTCCAATTTGATACGTGGCACTTGTTTCCTCCATATCAAGGAGTGGAATATAGTGTTGCATTTTTTGAATACATGAATAGGAACCCAGATGGGGGCATTGTGAAACGCATACAAAAGTTGTGGACCCCAGACCATTTTTGGGGTCTATGGTCACGCGCCCCTTCGTCAGAGGGACGCTCTGACCTCTGCGATCAGCTGTGAAGTATACAGCTGATCAGGCGGAGTCAACCACCTGATTGGCATATACTAATCCCAGTGGGTATAATAAGACTGACAATGAGTAAGCATCTTTGGATGTGAAACGCGTTCGCGATTTGATCCCCGTTGTGTCCACTTTTGTTATTTGTCTACGATTTTGGATTTTATCTATATTCAATAAATATGCTTTTTTATGGAGTGCGGCAGTCCAGGACTTTCCTATTTCCACAACCTGGATACTCCAAGTCAGTTCTTCAGCTGCAGTCTTGATGTCAGCTGTATGTTATATCTTAAAGGTAAATGCTATTTTCATACTTGTTAATACATGGACATGGTCTCTGTCCATGTGTCTACTCTGCTTGATCAGCATCTCTTTACCCTTATCACTCTGCAACATTATCAGGTGGATTTAATTACCCCTTTTGTTATGATTGTTTCCACAGTGGCTAGACTTGTTTTCCGCTGTGAAACCAGGCGTCCCTTGTGAATGCATCTCGCTCTCCAGCCCATGGACACACGGATAACTTCTATGCCATGTTTATGGATTCACGCAGCCAGCTTGTATTCTCCTTTTTGTTCTTATCCTCTTTCTGCTCAATGAGTCAATGATATGTATGTAAGTATTTTTTACACCACTTTTGTAACATGATACAATTAGGCTCCAAACCATATTGTTGATGCCTACACTACAAATATTACATTTGTATTATACATATATACATTTGTGTTACAGATACAACAATAATATACCCATTTATAAATTTACCCTGAAGAAGGAAAAGTACACTCCAATGCGATTTTCCGAAACATGTCGGGATATATGCTGTGAAATTCAAATTGAGTTCAACTCATCATGAGTAACACTTTGGATTACCAGCTTTGGGTGATATATATTGTGTAACAAATTTTGATCTTTTATCATTGGTGCATTTTTGTATTGTATACGATTTTGAATTTCTCCTACAAATCACTTTTGTATTTTTGTACATTAATAAAGTTGGCACTTTTTGTTATTTTTATACTCATCTACTTCCTATCTATTCCTTCCTGTCCTTTAAAGTCCAAGCGGCCGTCCACTCAATGCATTTCTTTGCATTTTTTCCTTACAATGTTATCTAGGATGCTGGCAGGCTAGCACAATTCTCAAAATGTATATGTTTTGATTTTTATCAGATTGCACCGACCCACCACCGAGAGGGGTAATTTAATCCAACTAGCTGCTTTTTTCTGGAATTTTTGAATCAGGGGATTTACATTAAGTTTAACATAGAGTTCCAGGTTGGGATGAATAACCATGCCTAAATACCTAAATGTATCTATCACCCTGATCTGGTCCGCTGCTGAGGGAAGAGGCGATACAAAGGGATCAAGTGGTAACAGTGTGGATTTGTCCCAGTTTATTTTGAACTCTGAGAAGGCTCCAAATTTACAAATTAACTCCATGAGATTTGTTAAAGAGGCAGATGTGTCGCCCAAAAAAATGAGCGCGTCGTCCGCATACAGGGCTATTTTATCTTCTAAATCTTTCCTTTTAAAGCCACATATAGCCAGGTTCCCCCTGATAACAGCAGCCAGAGGCTCTATGGCCAAAGCAAAGTGCAATGGGGATAGCAGGCAGCCCTGTCTTGTTCCCCGGTGTAGATCAAAGAAGGGGGATAATGTGTTATTAATTCTAATGCAAGCTTTCGGTGCCCTATATAAAAGTTTAATCCAAGAAATAAATGTCTTCCCCAAGTTGAATTTCTCCAGCACCCTCCAAAGGTAATTCCATTCTACACTATCAAATGCCTTAGCGGCGTCTAGTGAAAGGATAGCTCTTCGACCTTGATTATCTGTTGGAATCTGCATATTTAGATATAATCTGTGAGACCCTGTTCACACACGGGCGGCAGGCGACCTGCAAACGACTTCCGCGGCGACTTGCAAAACGACTTCTGTATAGAAGTCTATGCAAGTCGCCCCAAGTTGCCCCCAAAGTCGTACAGGAACCTTTTTCTAAGTTGGAGCGACTTGCGTCGCTCCGATTAGAACGGTTCCATTGTACAGAACGGGAGGTGACTTGTCAGGCGACTAGGTCGCCTGACAAGTCGTCCCTGTGTGAACCGAGTCTGAAGGTTGTGTGCTGCTGTTAGGTATAAATCCTGATTGATCCGGTGCACTATTTTTGTCACCACCTTGAACAACCGTATAGCGAGGACTTTAATAATCAATTCTAGATCGTTATTTAAAAGTGATATGGGCCTGTATGACTCGGGTTGGTCTGGATCCTTCCCGGGCTTCAACAGGACCACCACCACTGCTTCATACATGGAGTCCGGTAAGGAGTCATTAGCATGCGCTAGTGTTCTTTTTCAAATGCTGCGTCATGCATTGACATACCTCCTTAGACCCAGTCTGCCCAGACAGTATGGTTACCTGCTGACTTGGCACCATCCACAGGCAGCTTAATTCTTCAATAAGACACAGAAGTTGAATCCAAAAACAATTTTATTTCAGCTAATTGCAGTAGAGAAAATGTTTTTTCCAGTCTTTTGAAGTGTAAGAAGACAATGACTTTTGTAACCCCTGTCTTTGAGAATATCTAACATTGACATGGAAGAAAAGGGAAGGGTCTAGCTAAGACTCAACTAACTAGCCCTAAACAGGAGGAGAGGACAGAGGAAGATACCAAAATCACATTGTAAATAAGTTGTAGTGGCCAGAAACTGTCACTAGATGAACAAGAACAACCCAATGCAATTCAACACACAACAAAAAAAATACATGAAAGTGGGGCAGAACAGTCAGTGTTGGTGCACCCTTACATTGCTGTTCAGTGTCTGTGCTCTCCTTACATTGGTGGTCAGTGTGCCCCCTTAATGGTTAATATGCCTCCTGTGTATCCCCTTGCTGCTTAGTAGTGGTCAGTGTGCCTCCCCTGTTGCCCGTTGGTGATCTGTGGAAGCAGTGTTACCCACAGGCAGGGGCGTTGCTAGGTCTACAAAAGATCTGGGGCTAGAGCCCATAGCAGCGTAGTAAAGAAAGTCATACGCTTGGGCGGGCATACACATGTATATACAGTAATAAAAGTGTGTGTGTGTGTGTATATATATCCCCAGTGAGCCCCCCACTTACATCAGGGTCCCCAGAGAGCCTCCCTTACATCAGGGTCCCCAGAGAGCCTCTTCCTTGCATCAAAGTCCCCAGAGAGCCCCCCACTTGCATCATGGTTCCCGGAGAGCCCCCCCACTTGCATCACGGTTCCCAGAGAGCCTCCCCCTTAAAATCAGGGTCCCCAGAGAGTCCCGCACTTACATCAGGGTCCCCAGAGAGCCTCCCCTCCCCTTGGGGACCCCTGCAGAGACTCGGACTATGGGCCCCATATTCGGGGCTAAAGCACCAAAAGCCACCCCCTAGCAATGCCACTGCCCACAGGATCTATAGAGCACTGGCAGAGGAAGAAGAGGATCGGTGACAAGTCCATTTCAATATGCAGCACCATAACTCTTCCATAACTCTTGGGACAGGTCGGTGACCAAGCTGTAGTGTTTCAACTGGAGTAGAGAAAGGTAAGATCACCGGTCTGGCTGTGTTGCCTAGCAGGGCTGTGTAAATCTCAGGGATGTCTGTACTACAAATCCTGTGGTAGGCATTAATAATTATATAATGCACTAAACTTTTTCAGTAAGATGTAGCGCAAAATCCTAAATTAAAGGAGACCTATGACCAAAGCTTTTTTGGCCCTACTTTTCCTATGGATCACAGGAGGGCAACCCATTTACAGCCAGACCTGGCTCGGAAAGATTCCGACCATCTGCAATCCGCTGAGAGCCTGAGCCAGCCCCTTCTGTCTCCTCCACAGCCCAGCACTCCAGTGAACACTGGAGGGGAGAGCAGAGAGCTGATGACTGACAGTCACCAGCTCTCTGCTCAGAGCGGAGGGGGAGAACAGAGTGATCAGCAGTTTTTGATCACTTAGTTCTCACTGCAAAGAGGGCAGGGGACAGATGCAGCATCGGGTTCATACTGCATCCACCTAGGTCAGTATAATATTTGTTTTTTTTACAATCCCGAACTTCTCTTTTAACCGCTTGCTGACCACCGCTTGTACTTATACGTCGGCAGAATGGCACGGCTGGGCAAATGGGCGTACCTGTACGTCCCTTTGAATTTGCAGACGTGCCATCATGTGTGCACTCCCGCCGCAAGCTCCGTGAGTAGGATCGCGGGTCCCGCGGACTCGATGCCGCGGGGATACCTGAGATCGTCTCACGGAGAGGAGGAACGGGGTGATGCTAATGTAAACAAGCATCTCCCCGTTCTGCCCAGTGACACTGTCACTGATCATAGCTCCCTGTGATCGGGAGCTATGATCAGTGATGTGTCACACATAGCCCCTCCCCCCACAGTTAGAATCACTCCCTAGGACACACTTAACCCCTCCCTAGCCCCCTAGTGGTTAACCCCTTCACTGCCAGTGTCATTTTTACAGTAATCAGTGCAATTTTATAGCACTGATCGCTGTATAAATGACAATGGTCCCAAAAATGTGTCAAAATTGTCCGATGTGTCCGCCATAATGTCACAGTCGCGATAAAAAAAAAACACCATTACTAGTAAAAAAAAAAATTATTAATAAATTATTAATAAAAATGTCATAAAACTATCCCCTATTTTGTAGACACTATAACTTTTGCTCAAACCAATCAATAAACGCTTATTGCGATTTTTTTACCAAAAATATGTAGAAGAATACGTATTGGCCTAAACTGAGGAAAACAAATGTTTTTTTATATATTTTTTTGTGGATATTTACTATAGCAAAAAGTAAAAAATAATGCGTTTTTTTTTCAAAATTGTCGCTCTATTTTTGTTTATAGCGCAAAATATAAAAAACGCAGAGGTGATCAAATACCACCAAAAGAAATCTCTATTTGTGGGGAAAAAAGGACGTCAATTTTGTTTGGGAGCCACGTCGCACGACCGCACAATTGTCAGTTAAAGCGATGCAGTGCCGAATCGCAAAAAGTACTCTGGTCTTTTGGGCAGCAAAATGGTCCGGGGCTTAAGTGGTTAAGCAAACCTATAGCAACCAATCAGAAGTTTTATTTCACTGATCTCACTTAAGCAACCTGAAACTAGTTGCTGTATGTAATGTGTTGGGCCCATTATCACTTCTCTTTCTGCTGCCTTATTGATGGAACCCTCAAAAGTGAAGAGAAAAATGTACTAAGCTAGGGTACCACATCCCAATTCTTTAAATGTGAATGGAGTATACACTGATCAGCCATAACTTTATGACCACTGACAGGTGAAGTGAATAACATCGATTATCTTATTACAATGGCATCTGAACGTCAGTGGGTTATATTAGGTAGCAAGTAAACACGTTGTCCCTGAAGTTGGTGTGTTGAAAGCAGAAAAAATGGGCATCACAGTTTGTTGTGTATGGGGCTCCGTAGCCGCAGACCAGTCAGGGTGCCCATGCTGACCCGTGTCCACAGCCAAAAGCACTTACAATGAGCATCAGAAATGGACCATCGAGCAAAGGAAGAAGGTGGCCTGGTCCGTTGAATCATGTGGATAGTTCCTGCCATTCATGTGGATGTTACTTGACACATACCACCTACCTAAACTGACCAAGTACACCCCTTCATGGAAATGGTAGTCCCTGGTGGATTGTTAAGTTATGGCTAATCGGTGTATCACTTGCAGACTTTTAAGGAACCCACAACACCCTCAGAAGTTATAAAAAAGTACTTTTTAGTATTTTTAACTTTATTAAATATAACCCCCCTCCCCGCCCCATCATAGCTATTGCTTAGTGTTACCCCTCCTATAACTGGCCTCGTTAGCAGGCAACTATAATGTACCCATTGTATTGTGTTGGTCAGGTCTTTGGCGTTAGCAGTCATGAGAATTTTTCTGTAAATGGCAAACTCTTTGGGGTGAGATAAAATCTCCATAAGAGGCTTCAGTTTCATAATTGTTCCTGGGGAAAATGAACACAGAGATAGTGTGCTGGTTAATCCTGTACCAATAACAGCCACGTGCTCTTTAATTACATGGTGGCCGAGCTGCGCAGCCCCCTTCCCTCCATCCACCTTAATTAGAATGCACAAGGGGATTAAGGGCCCGTCCACCAGGCATTTCATCTGCAGTCCTTCCCTCCTCATTAGGCAAATGGAGGGAGAGAGACACAGTGTAAGTCCTCTTAATTAGAAATCCCTTGTCTTGGAATACGAGAGGGATTAAATGCCATATTATTTCTACATGTTGCGGCGATGAAGTGGAAACTCGGTAGCCGCTACGGCTGCTTCCTGCTGACATGCACCTGTTACTGGGCTGCATTACTATATAGGATGTTCAACTTAGTGTGGCCATGCATGGGTCAAATTTTGCAAGCAGTGCGACCAATTTGAGCAGCTTGTGACAGTCAAGGTAATAATTGTTTCTGAGTGTCTATGGTGCTTGCTGTTGCACGCCTAAGGCCTGATTCACGACTATGCATTTTTTAGTGCATTTTCAGTTTTGCAGAAACACACTACAGTCCATTTAACATGGTTTCCTATGGATGTAGTTCACATCTTTGCAGTTTATGGAAAGGGCCAGGAACGTTTTTCTGGTTTTTGGTTCCATAGACTTCAATGGATCAAAATCGTGTATTGAAAAATGCAAAATGCATCTGGAATATGCAAACTGCAACCTGCATAGGTGTGAATCAGGCCTTACTCTTCTAACAGCATGCAATAAGAATCATTGGGGCTTGGCACGCTTGCCTTCAAATGCTGGGGTCCTCGATTCAGTGCCCACCAAGGACAAAAGAGCGTTAGCAGACTGAGAACTGCTATTGGGGCCTGGAGCTTTCTGGATACACCGTAATTTATAGGAGGTAACAATAGAATTTAGCAAGCACATTTGGATGAAATGAGTATAAAGTTTGTGAACCCCTATACAATTAAAAATTGTAAAGGAATCGCTTTCAAGATAGAAACTGAAGAGAGACGTGTTATACTGGAGGCCCTGAATATTTGGATGCGTTTTCATTTTTCCTTTGTCTTTGGGTTTGTTCACACTTGCGGCAGCCCTTGCTACCACTCTAAAATATTATCCACCTCCTCACCACCCTAAAAAGCCCATCACACTACAACCGTGTGAATTACACGCAGTTGCAACATGACCCCATTCACTTTATTGGGTCAAGTTTGGCGGTGCAGGGCCTATCCTGGCCGGGGTGCACGGGGTGCAGTGCACCCAGGCGCCACAGAGGTGGGGGCGCTGTCGCTGAAGCGCCAGAGTGCTCCCCTCCCTCCTCCTCTCCTTGTCCGTAGACGGCTCTCTCCGCCGGTCACCGCCACTGCCACCGCTGTGCTCATCCCCCCTCCCTCCTCCTGTCAGAGGAGGAGAGCGAGACAGCCGGAGACCGGAGCAACTGTCTCTGTGTTCAGAGAGAGACCAGCCGCGGCCGCGCAGTGACGTCACGGGGGGGGGGCGGCCCGAGCCCGACATGTTCCACTTCTCCTGTGTGTATCTCTGAGTCCTGCCTGCTGCCCAAGCCTGAGCTCTGTTCTCCACCCGGGCGGCGCGGCTGCACACCGTCCTCTCCTCTCCAGCTGCCGCCTGGGTGTTTTTAATTAGCCTAATGGAGGGGGGGTCTGTGCTAATGTAGGGGGGTGGTTTGTCCTGGGGGGGTCTGTACTAGTGTAGGGGAGCGTTTGTCCTGGGGGGGTCTGTACTAATGTGGGGGGGGTGATTTGTCCTGGGGGGTCTGTACTAGTGTAGGGGAGGTTTGTCCTAGGGGGGTCTGTACTAATGTGGGGGGGTGGTTTGTCCTGGGGGTCTGTACTAATGTAGGGGGGTGATTTGTCCTGGGGGTCTGTACTAATGTGGGGGGATCTGTACTAATGTAGGGGGGGTGATTTGTCCTGGGGGTCTGTACTAATGTGGGGGGTGATTTGTCCTGGGGGGTCTGTACTAATGTGGGGGGGTGGTTTGTCCTGGGGGGTCTGTACTAATGTAGGGGGGTTGATTTGTCCTGGGGGGTCTGTACTAATGTAGAGGAGGTGGTTTGTCCTGGGGGGGTCTGTACTAATGTAGAGAAGGGGGGTTGTCCTGGGGAGGTCTAAACTAATGTAGGGGGGGGGTGATTTGCCCTGGGGGGTCTGTACTAATGTAGGGGGGTGGTTTGTCCTAGGGGGTCTATACTAATGTGGGGGGGTGGTTTGCCCTGGGGGGTCTGTACTAATGTAGGGGGGTGGTTTGTCCTGGGGGGTCTATACTAATGTGGGGGGGGTGATTTGCCCTGGGGGGTCTGTACTAATGTAGGGGGGTGGTTTGTCCTGCGGGGGGTCTAAACTAATGTAGGGGGGTGATTTGTCCTGGGGGGTCTGTACTAATGTAGAGAAGGGGGTTTGTCCTGGGGAGGTCTATACTAATGTAGGGGGGGTGATTTGCCCTGGGGGTCTGTACTAATGTAGGGGGGTGGTTTGTCCTAGGGGGTCTATACTAATGTGGGAGGGTGATTTGCCCTGGGGGGGTCTGTACTAATGTAGGGGGGTGGTTTGTCCTGGGGGGTCTATACTAATGTGGGGGGGGGTGATTTGCCCTGGGGGGTCTGTACTAATGTAGGGGGGGTGGTTTTTCCTGCGGGGGGTCTAAACTAATGTAGGGGGGTGATTTGTCCTGGGGGTCTGTACTAATGTAGAGGAGGTGGTTTGTCCTGGGGGGTTCTATACTAATGTAGGGGGGGTGATTTGTCCGGGGGGTCTAAACTAATGTAGGGGGGGTGATTTGCCCTAAGGGGTCAGTACTAATGTAGGGGGGGTGGTTTGTCCTGTGGGGGGTCTAAACTAATGTAGTGGTGTGATTTGTCCTGGGGGGTCTGTACTAATGTGGGGGGGTGATTTGCCCTGGGGGTCTGTACTAATGTAGGGGGGTGGTTTGTCCTGCGGGGGTCTAAACTAATGTAGGGGGGTGATTTGTCCTGGGGGGTCTGTACTAATGTAGAGGAGGTGGTTTGTCCTGGGGGGTTCTATACAAATGTAGGGGGGGTGATTTGTCCAGGGGGTCTAAACTAATGTAGGGGGGTGATTTGCCCTAGGGGGTCTGTACTAATGTAGGGGGGGTGGTTTGTCCTGGGGGGGTCTAAACTAATGTAGGGGGGTGATTTGTCCTGGGGGGCCTGTACTAATGTAGAGGAGGTGGTTTGTCCTGGGGCGGTCTATACTAATGTAGGGGGTGGTGATTTGTCCTGGGGGGTCTGTACTAATGTAGGGGGGTGGTTTGTCTGGGGGGTCTGTACTAATGGAAGGGGGCAGGTGGTTTGTCGCGGGGGTCTGTACTAATGGAGGGGGGTGGTTTGTCGCGGGGGTCTGTACTAATGGAGGGGGGTGGTTTGTCCTGGGGGATCTGTACTAATGGAGGGGGGGTGGTTTGTTCTGGGGGGTCTGTACTAATGTAGGGGGGGTTTGTTCTGAGGGGGTCTGTACTAATGGAGGGGGCGGTTTGTCCTGAGGGGGGTCTGTACTAATGGAGGGGGGGTAGTTTGTCCTGGGGGGGTCTGTACTAATGGAGGGGGTGGTTTGTCCTGAGGGGGGTCTATTCTGATAAAGGGGGGTGTTTTGTCCTGGGGGGTGTATACTGAGGGAGGTGTTTATACTTAGTGGGGGATCTGCACTGATGGAGGGGGGTCTATACTTAGTGGAGGGAGGTCTGTACTGAGGGGCAACTATAGTTGGTGGAGGGGGTGATACCATGTTTTACCGCACCGGGTGACACCAACCCTAGTGATGCCACTGCAGCCGCGGGCTCTTGTTTCCCCTCTCTCTCTCTCCTCCTCGTGCGCGCTGCTGTACTAGTGAGAGGCGCACTATGTTTCTTCCCCCACCTTCATATCGGCCAGGGAAGAAAAGAAAAGGAGCAAAGAAGAGGATTGTGGGACACGTAGTCCCAAGGACTGGCAGCCCCACTGTAACACAGAAACTGCAGCCCACACAGCATGCTCAGCTGAATGGGAAAGAGAGAGAGAGCCAGGAGCCTGGGAAAGCTTACAGGGAAGTACACCCAGGACTCCAGAGGGAGAGGACAGTGCTGAGGGAACACCATCAGAGAGAGAACCCCGCTGCCCTGCTCCACCAGTGGGAAAGCCACACAGCCTGGCGCCATCCCTGGTGGAGAAAGGAATGGAGTCATTGCCAGAATATAGATCTGGGCTCTACCCAACGGAGTCACCACGGGCAATTCAGATCAGAAATCCTGATCAGAGGAACCATTGTTGCTGTATCGCTGGGTCAGGTGAGAGGGCCGATTGGCCATTATTTACTAACGTCCATAGGAACTGCAGTCTCTGACCATCTCTTGTAACATGTCTGCAGTCTCTGACCATCTCTTGTATCATGTCTGCAGTCTCTAACCATCTCTTGTATCATGTCTGCAGTCTCTGACCATCTCTTGTAACATGTCTGTAGTCTCTGACCATCTCTTGTATCATATCTGCAGTCTCTGACTATCTCCTGTATTATGTCTGCAGTCTCTGACCGTCTCCTGTAGTATGTCTGCAGTCTCTGACGTTCTCCTGTAGCATGTCTGCAGTCTCTGACCATCTCCTGTAATATGTCCGCATTCTCTGACCATCTCCTGTAATATGTCCGCATTCTCTGACCATCTCTTGTATCATGTCTGCAGTCTGACCATCTCCTGTATTATATCTCCAGTCTCTGACCATCTCCTGTAATATGTCCGCATTCTCTGACCATCTCTTGTAACATTTCTGCAGTCTCTGACCATCTCTTGTATCATGTCTGCAGTCTCTGACCATCTCTTGTAACATGTCTGTAGTCTCTGACCATCTCTTGTATCATATCTGCAGTCTCTGACCATCTCCTGTATTATGTCTGCAGTCTCTGACCGTCTCCTGTAGTATGTCTGCAGTCTCTGACGTTCTCCTGTAGCATGTCTGCAGTCTCTGACCATCTCCTGTAATATGTCCGCATTCTCTGACCATCTCCTGTAATATGTCCGCATTCTCTGACCATCTCTTGTATCATGTCTGCAGTCTCTGACCATCTCCTGTATTATATCTCCAGTCGCTGACCATCTCCTGTAATATGTCCGCATTCTCTGACCATCTCTTGTAACATGTCTGCAGTCTCTGACCATCTCTTGTAACATGTCTGCAGTCTGACCATCTCTTGTATCATGTCTGCAGTCTCTGACCATCTCCTGTATTATGTCTGCAGTCTCTGACCATCTCCTGTACTATGTCTGCAGTCTCTGACCATCTCCTGTACTATGTCTGTAGTCTCTGACCATCTCCTGTACTATGTCTGCAGTCTCTGACCATCTCCTGTACTATGTCTGCAGTCTCTGACCGTATCCTATATTATGTCTGCAGTCTCTGACCGTATCCTGTATTATGTCTGCAGTCTCTGACCATCTCCTGTACTATGTCTGCAGTCTCTGACCATCTCCTGTACCATGTCTGCAGTCTCTGACCGTCTCCTGTATTATGTCTGCAGTCTCTGACCATCTCCTGTATTATGTCTGCAGTCTCTGACCATCTCCTGTACTATGTCTGTAGTCTCTGACCATCTCCTGTATTATATCTCCAGTCTCTGACCATCTCCTGTATTATGTCTGCAGTCTCTGACCATCACCTGTATTATATCCCCAGTCTCTGACCATCTCCTGTATTATGTCTGCAGTCTCTGACCATCTCCAGTACCATGTCTGCAGTCTCTGATCATCTCCTGTACCATGTCTGCAGTCTCTGATCATCTTCTGTACCATGTCTGGGGGCTCTTTCTAACAGATTCTCTAACAGAAGCCCTCTCTGTGTGCATCAGAGAGACTCCGCTCCAAGTCTCATTAGTGTACGCTCTTCCTGTATTTTCTTTATTGTTAAAAGATCATGGGAGGATCCCAGGGTAACGAAGAGTTCTTAGGGGAACATCTCTGTGTTTGAGTCATTGCCATAGAAACATTTGTAAAGGGGAGGAGTTTGTAAGATGACCACGCCCACGTGGGGGCGCCAGAAATATTTCTGCACCCAGGCGTCTGTGACCCTAGAATCGGCCCTGTGGCGGTGGTACCTCTTGGGGTAAGGCACGCCATCCACAGTGCCTCCTTAGAAGCATCATGGGCCCCTGGCCAAAGTAGTACCCATGGGCCCTTACCAGGGAGATGTGACATGCAGTCCACATAGTGCACCAAGGCACACATATTGGGCAGGGCTTTTTAGTCTAATTGGAAATTTTAGTCTGATTTTTTGCTGATTTTTTTATTTTGGTTTTACAATTTTTATTTATTTATTTATTTATGTATTTATTTTTAATGAATTTTTTTTTGTTTTACTTTTTTTTTCACAGTGCTGTTGGGGGTGGGGGGTTGGTAAGATATCTAAAGGAGCCCCTGAAGTCTCACTTTTGGGACAGAGAAAGGGACTGAGGAAACATTCTAACCCTCCCTTACTCTAATCTAAAATGAAACAAAAAAGTTTTATAGTTCTACTTTAATATTAAGCTAATAGGGTGGGTTAGTGTGAGGGTCGGTAGTTACAGGGAGGGTTAACGCCTGCACTGCAGGGTGAGTTCGTTTAAGAGATGCAGGAGGGGTTAAAGTTATGGTTACAAGAAGGGTCAATATTAGGGTAACAGGGTAAGTTATTGTCAGGGTTTGTGTTACAGGGAGATTTAAGCCGGACATACATACAGTTGTGCTCATAAGTTTACATACCCTGGCAGAATTGATGATTTCTTGGCCATTTTTCAGAGAATATGAATGATAACACAAAAACTTTTCTTTCACTCATGGTTAGTGTTTGGCTGAAGCTATTTATTATCAATCAACTGTGTTTACTCTTTTTAAATCATAATCACAACAGAAAGTAGCCAAATGACCCTGATCAAAAGTTTACATACCGCAGTTCTTAATACTGTGTATTGCCCCCTTTAACATCAATGACAGCTTGAAATCTTTTTGTGGTATTTGTGAATGAGGTTCTTTATCTTCTCAGATGTTAAAGCTGCCCATTCTTCTTGGCAAAAAGCCTCCAGTTCCTGTAAATTCTTGGGCGGTCTTGCATGAATTGCATGTTTGAGATCTCCCCAGAGTGGCTCAATGATATTGAGGTCAGGAGACTGAGATGGCCACTCCAGAACCTTCACTTTATTCTCCTGTAGCCAATGACAGGTTGACATGACCTTGTATTTTGGATCATTGTCATGTTGGAATGTCCAAGTACGTCCCATGCACAGCTTCCTGGCTGATGAATGCAAATGTTCCTCCAGTATTTTTTGATAACATACTGCATTCATCTTGCCAACAATTTTGACCAATTTCCTGTGCATTTGTAGCTCACACATCCCCAAAACATCAGCGATCCACCTCCGTGTCTCACAGTAGGAACGGTGTACCTTTCATCATAGGCCTTGTTGACTCCTCTCCAAATGTAGTGTTTATGGTTGTGGCCAAAAAGCAAAATTTTGGTCTCATCACTCCAAATGACTTTGTGTCAGAAGGTTTGAGGCTTGTCTCTGTGCTGTTGGGCGTATTGTAAGTGGGATACTTTGTGACATTTGCCTAGTATTGGCTTTCTTCTGGTGACTCGACCATGCAGCCCATCTTTCTTCAAGTGCCTCCTTATTGTGCATCTTGATACATCCACACCACATGTTTTCAGAGAGTCCTGTATTTCACCTGAAGTTATTTGTGGGTTTTTCTTTGCATCCCGAACAATTTTCCTGACAGTTGTGGTTCAAATTGTATTTGATCTACCTGACCGTGGTTTGGTTTCAACAGAACTCCTCATTTTCCACTTCTTGATTAGAGTTTGAACACTGATGATTGGCATTCTTGAATGCTTGGACATCTTTTTATATCCCTATCCTGTTTTATACAAAAAAACAACCTTTTTCCACAGATCCTTTGACAATTCTTTTGCTTTCCCCATGACTCAGAATCCAGAAACGTCAGTGCAGCACTGGATGAAAGATGCAAGGGTCTGTCAGGAGTCCAGAAACTCATTGACTTTTTATACACACACACTAATTACAAGCAAACAGATCACAGGTGAAGCTGGTTACCTTTAATAGCCAGTCAAACCCCTTTGTGTCAACTTATGTGTATGTTATGAGGCCAAAATCACCAGGGTATGTAAACTTTTGATCAGGGTCATTTGGGTAGTTTCTGTTGTGATTATGATTTAAAAAGAGTAAACACAGTTAATTGATAATAAATGGCTTCAGCCAAACACTAACCATGAGCGAAAGTTTTTGTGTTATCATTCATATTCTCTGAAAAATGGCCAAGAAATCATCAATTCTGCCAGGGTATGTAAACTTATGAGCACAACTGTAAATTGAAGTTCATTCGAATTTAGCAGGGGCCGGCCGAATTTCGATCCATGTATGGATCTACCGATCAACTTCTGTACAATCGCCCTGTCGGATTTTTGACCCTCGATCAGCCGGCAATACTGATCAGTATATTTTGATGGCAGGGAAGTCTCCCCATTGTCAGAATACAATAGCTCAGCAGAGAGGATTCCCCCATCCACATAGAGTGTGTTGGATGTGGGAAAATGGGTCAGTTCTTTTTTAGTTCAGCCTGCTGGTAGAATAAAAAAAACGGATTCATGTATGGGCTGCTTTAGTCTTACAATTGCGGGGTGAGTTAAAGAGGTTGTAAACCTCCGAAAAAACCTGCAATACAAAGGCATAATGAGCTAGTATGCATCCTAGCTCATTATAAAATACTTACCTTAGAACAATGCCCTGCAGTGGCGCCCGCACTCTGCTCCCACGGCCAACATCTTTCCCGGAGATACTTCTGGGTTCGCGGGCTCTGGCACTGTGATTGACGGAAGCTGCAATGACTTCACTCCCGTGCATGCGTGCGGGAGCCGCCGGTCACGGCATGGGTCCTGAAGAAATGTCACGAGCGGGCCGTTCCTTCCGTGCGCATGCGCCGATGACGTCGGCAGCAGCGTATATAGTAAATATCTCCTAAACGGTGTAAGTTTAGGAGTTATTTACAGTACCTACAGGTAAGCCTTACTATAGGCACAATTAAAGAGGAAGACTTTACTTCCTCTTTAGGCCTGCTTCACACCTATGCAGGTTGCAGTTTGTATATTCCAGGTGCATTTTGCATTTTTCAATATACGCTTTTGATCCATTGAAGTCTATGGAACAAAAAAAACTGAAAAAAGTGGCTGGCCCTTTCCATAAAATGCACAGATGTGAACTACAGCCATAGGAAACCATGTTAAATGGACTGTAGTTGTTTCTGCAAAACTGAAAATGCACAAAAAAATGCAGAGGTGTGAACCAGGCCTAAAAGGTAAGGCAGAGGTGTCAAATGCAATTTCATTGCAGGACACATCATGGTTGTCCTCAAAGGGCTGGTTGTATTGGAAAGAGTATATAAATGTATTTACTCTGCATTAGGGTTGCACTAATACCGTTTTTTTCACCGGCGAGTACGAATACTGATACTTTTGGTGAAGTGCTCACTGATACCGAGTACCGCTACCTTTGCGGTGTGCGATTTTGAGTCCATACAAAATGAATGGGCTCTGAATCGCGCTGCAATTTAAACAGAAATGAGGTGCGGTTCCTGTCCAAATCGCATGCGGTTTCCTGCACCGCTCCTGTGGGAACCCAGGGTGGAGTCACTAAGACAAGCCTGGGTTCAGGTAGGAGCAGTGGGGGAAACCACATGTAGATTCAGACAGGAATTACACAGCGTTCCTGTTCAAATCACATGCGATTCTTTGCAGTGCAGTTTGAGCCCATTCATTTTGTATGGGCTCAAACTGCACTGCAAAGGTATTGGTTTCAGGTTTAGGAGCATTTGCACGAGTACTCATGCAAATGCATAGTATCGGCACTGATTCCAGTATCGGTGCAACCCTACTCTTTATCCTATTAAATAACTGCCTCTGCATTTGATTATTACTGGTTTTCCTAATAACTTATGATACCCTCAGTGTGCGACCTTCCTTTTCAACTGGCGTAAAATTGTATTATTCTCATAATAATGATAAGCAGATGTCCAGAGCACCCCCCCCCCTCTTTATATCAGATGCCAAATGCCCCCCCCCCCATCAGAAATCAAGCGTTTTCCCACCCTCCCTGCACTCCACTTACCCTGTGCTACTGCCAAAAGAAGCTGAGGGCGGAGCTGGGAAGCAGAAAGTTCAGGGGCTGGAGTCAGCTGCCAGAGTCTGCTGAAGGCTGAGCCCAGGGGAGGCAGAGATGAGGGGGTGCTGCGGATGCACAGAGGGTTGCAGGATCCGTAGGAGGAGTTCTGTCCTCCTCTCTGCTGCTGACTGCTGAGGTGGGGGGGAGGGCAGAGACGAGCCTCTCAGCAGCTGCACAGAGATATTCAGGGTAGGAGATGGAGATGAGGGGGGTGCCAGAGCTTCAGGAGAGGTGCGAGGGCCACATGAAATGGCTGGTGGGCCACATTCAATCTGTGGGCCTTGTGTTTGACACATGTGGTGTAAGGCCTCTTCCACATGAGGCGGATCCGTTTAGCGGCGTCCCCCAGCTCAGCGGGAGATCGCTCCAATGATCTCCGCTGAGCTGGCGGAAGACAGGTCTGTCTCTGTTCACAGAGCGGGGAGGGGCCTGACAGAGCCCCGCTGATTCCTATGGAGAGCATGTCCGTTTTCATCAGATCTCATCCAACCCGCCAAAACGGATGGCGAACGTATCGCCATACGTCTGTCTTGAGCGGATCATATGGCAGACGGGTGTCAGCAGACACATCTCCGCTAACATCAGTCTCCCCATAGGAGTGAAAGGGGCCTAAGGGTTATAGGAAGGGTTAATATTAAGGTGATAGGGTGGGTTAGTGTCAGGGTTTGGATTACAGGGAGGGTTAAAGTTAGCATTACAGGGTCAGTTAGTATAAAGCCTAGTACACACAGGCTGAATGCCGGGCGATAATGGCTGGTTCAATAAAAACCAGCCAACATTCGGCCCATGTGCATGGCAGTCGGTCCAACAGAAGCCGGCCATTCGGTTGGCTTCTGTCGGACGAGCGTGCTGGAAAATCAGCAGCCAACTGGCTCCCAATCAGCACTTTCAGCCAGTTCTAGCAGGAGGCCATCCCCCTGTCAGAACACAATAGCTCATAACATCGGATTGTTTGTACAGCGGCTGGGTTGAATGAAAAAAACTGATAGTGTGTACCAGGCTTAAGGGTTGTAGAAAGGCTAAGGCTGGCCATAGGCAGTTCGAATCTTTGCTGGTTCAGCAGGAACCGGACGAGATTCGAACCGTGTGTGGGGAGGCTGAATTGATTGATTAGTTTGAGTACAACCAGCCTGCCGGTTTTAGTTGGGATTATATCTAGTGGCTGCTATAGCCGCTAGCAATAATCGCTGTCTTCTCCCGGCGGGTTGGGCACTGCACTGCACCAGCCCTGCAGAGAAGCCGCAGTAGATCAGTGTGAAAGAAGCCTAGGGGTTAAGGTTAGAAGAAGGGTTAGTGTCAGGGTTACCGGGAGCATCGATGTGAGGGGTCTTGTGGGGGGTCATCACTCTTTGCAATGGGTGTCGTGTGATAAAAACTACCAGTGCTGATCACCCAGTACTGAAAGCTATTGTATCAACAAAAAGGATCCCTGCATCAAATGCTGCAGACATGTGCAAAATTGTACATCCCTGCTAAATTACCTAAATAATTTTGGATGGGATTATTTATAAAACCTTCTTTTTCCACAGTACCATACCTCCCAACTTTTTGAGAAGGGAACGAAGGACACCTGTAAGCAAAAGTACATACAAAAGTACATAGGAATAGAACACACCCCCTACCACGCCCCCTTTAAAGGAGAATTATACCAAAAGAATGATTAGTTAAAGCGGAGTTCCACCCTGAAATTTTTTTTTTCAGAATCGGACTCCTCTAAACATATAAAAAAACATCTGGAGGAAAAAAAATGTTTTATACTTGAATCGCGCATGCGTGAGATCGAGAGGTGCATGCTGATTACCCAGCATGCACCTCTCCAAAACGAATCCAGGAAGAGATCTCGATTGGGCTTCACATGCCCACAATCATGATTGCAACGGCCACAGCAGGAGAAAGCAAATATTTAGTAAGAAATTTATATTTTTGCTAAATATATAATAAACATTGTATACTAGTTTTTGAATTGTATTAGTAATAATGATAGGATCAATTAAAATGTTTTTTTATTTTTTCGCCGGAACTCCGCTTTAAACCCACAAGTGCTTTTTTCCCCCATTACTATTGGCTTCTGGAATTTGCAAATGCAGCAGTTTAGAAATTGGATGAAAGGTTTAGCACTGGGAAACACTTTTTGAAAGATAAAAAATGCATTTTATATACAATTATATGGATCAGACCAAAATGAGGGGGAAAGAGGGACAGAGGGACATTACTCCAAATCAGGGACAGTTCCTCCAAATCAGAGACAGTCCCTTCAAATCAGGGACAGTTGGACAGTTGGGAGCTATGCAGTAGGCTTAGGTAGTCAGGGGGATCAAACTGTTAAAAATCTTTTCACGCCTGCAGTAGCTCTGGCTTGTGATCTCATGGCTTTGCATAGCTCGGGGAACTTTCTGTGACTTCTTATGTACACTAGGAGACAGAATATCCAGGAAATTTGGAGGTTAACTTCTGGTTTTCTGTAGAACTCATTAAGAGGCGTTCCCCTATAAAATCAGGGTGCCTCTAATAGAGATAGTACGGTAGTCCAGTCTGCACCTCTGTTTGCAGTGATCGAATGGGCCAATAACTCAGGAACAAACGAAGCTGGCAGGCCGACTGTGAGGACAGCAGGAGCAGGGTATTAAATCCTGATGAAAATTGATTTCCACGTCCTAATCCCTATTCTCAATCTTATAGACTGCACACTACACAACTCATATAATATACTCCACAATTATACACTTACAATTTAATTTGTCCAACTGGCTTAGAGGAAATTGAAAATCGCAATAAAAAAGAGAGACCCCCCCCGCCCCTCCTCCTGCACTCACACAGTGCACAGGCAATTTAATTTCTGTTTTTGTTTTCTCAAGGTATTTTTTATTGTCTGCATTTGGAGGTAATAAAATGTATTGTCCGCTCTCATGTTTCCTTTATTATGATAATGTACAAAGCCAGAGGTAGGAACAGCGAGCTCCCAAACCGCCATCCAATCATCTCGCTGGATATTAATAGATACAACGCAAAACATTTTTAAATGAACTTTCAGAGATGCTTCTCAGCAGGTGCATCTAATCCAGCCACATTGATAAAAATGTACCATTTAATGCACAACAATCCCCACTAAAAAATATTTACATAACTCTGTTGCTATGCTTTTTTATTGAATTGTGATTTTAGGATGTTAATGTGACATAAAAACATAGTCCAACTTTTTGCACAAATGTAAATAATGCATCCACAATAATAAAATAAAAATGTATTGTCTATTATTGCATTTATTAAATGTTTAAACTGAAGCCTGCAGAGCATTGTAACTGCGATTGATGCATCACAGGTACGATGCACAGGCTTCTACATTGTTTACATCCAAGCTCTCTGTCCATGTGGAGGTACGGACCTTCTGTTATGCATGTGGAGGAAGTAAACAATAAACCACAAGTGTGATGACATTACCACACTTGTAGTTCTATCGCTTTCTATCCCAGTTTTTTTTTTTTTTTATAGATGGAGCCAATCTCCCCAGTGGGGAGATAAAAATCTGATGGAGATTCTAACCCCTCACTGCTCTAGCTAAAACATAAAAAAAAATTATATATATATATATATATATATATATATATATATATATACACTCTTTATCTCTAATGCCCCGTACACACGGTCGGAATTTCCGACAGAAAAAGTCAGATGGGAGCTTTTCATCGTATATTCCGACCGTGTGTACGCCCCATCGGACTTTTTACGTCGAAAATTCAGACGGACTTAGAGAACATGTTCTATATTTTTCCGACAGAACAAATTCCTATCGGGAATGCCGACGTACCAAAAATGACGCATGCTATGAAGCAAGTACAAGACGTCATACATGTTGTCCTGTCGTACGTGTTGTACGTCACCGCGTTCTTGACGGTCGGAATTTGGTGTGACCGTGTGTATGCAAGCTTGAGCGGAATTCCACCGGCGTCCACCGGAATTCCCACGGAAAAACCTTCAGAGTTTATTCCGATGGCAAAACTGGTCGCGTGTACAGGGCATAAATCTGCCTTTCTCAACCAAGGTGCTGTGGAACCCATGGAGTTCCTCCTAATGCCCCATACACACGGTCGGATTTTCCGACGGAAAATGTTCGATGGGAGCTTGTTGTCGGAAATTCGGACCGTGTGTAGGCTCCATCGGACATTTTCCATCGGGATTACCGTCACACAAAATTTGAGACCTGGATCTCAAATTTTCCGACAACAAAATCCGTTGTCGTAAATTCCGATCATGTGTACACAATTCCGACGCACAAAGTTCCACGCATGCTCGAAATCAAGCAGAAGAGCCGCAATGGCTATTGAACTTTATTTTTCTCGGCTCGTCGTACGTGTTGTACGTCACTGCGTTCTTGACGTTCGGAATTTCCGACAAGATTTGTGTGACCGTGTGTATGCAAGACAAGTTTGAGCCAACATCCGTTCCAAATCCAGGATTTTGTTGTTGGAATGTCCGATCGTCTGTACGGGGCATAAGGTTGCTAGGGCTTCCTTAAGCAAAGAGCAATGTTGAACTGATCTCCTACCTACATTGACCACCTACACAAGGGGGCAATTTCCACTGACCACCAATATAAGGTGGGACCTTTTCACTGGCCATCAATGTAAGAGGGGACTTCTACACTGACTATCAATGTGAGGGGGACTTCTACACTGACCATCAATGTAAGAGGGGACTTCTACACTGACTATCAATGTGAGGGGGACTTCTACACTGACCACCAATGTGAGGGGGAGTTTTACACTGAATGCACAGAATGATGAGGGTAAAAAACCTTGCGCCTTTACAACCAATTTAATATATACATTTATATATAAGCTTTAATATGGTAATGTAATTTGAGAAGTGGTTTTCAATCTCTTTAATCTGCGGCTTTCATTAAATAATGCATAGTAATCCTACCATGAAGGTCCTTGTTCAGGTACTTCCTGTTATGGGGGGGACTACTGTCTTTAAATTGTGCTCCTACAATGTCACCCTGCCATATGCCCCTCAGCAGATTTTCTGACACTCATTAAGTAGGGCTGACCTACCATTGTCTCTATCAGACCAGGTTTCCACTAGCTGTGGCCTCGGCTCGCAGCAGGGGGTCCGCTTCGTCCCTGTTCTCCTTTTCAGAGGCGAATCGGGTCTGAATTTTTGCCTGAATTCGGACCTGAAACAGAGCCAAAGACGCACAGGACCTTTTCCAGTGTGGACAGTGGCCACCCCGGAGGTGTGTGAACCGACTGCATGGAGAGCCGGTCACACTATCCTGTCATGCGAATTGGATTCGGGGAAACCCACATCCAATTTACATAAGTGTGAGACCAGCCTTAAGCCTCGTACACACGATCGGATTTTCGGCAGGGTATTGTGTGATGACAGACTGTTTGCCTAAAATCCGACCGTTAGTACGCTCCATCAGACAATTGTTGTCCAACTTTCCGGCAACAAATGTTGGATGGCAGGCTGGTACATTTTCGGCAGGCAACGGTCTGTTGTCAGATTTTCCTATCTTCTGTACGCAAGTCTGTCACACAAAAGTCCAAAGTACAAACACGCATGCTCGGAATCAATGCTCACCAAACACGACATTAGCAGAAGGTGCCCAAAGGGTGGCGCTCAAGAGCTGAAATTCCATGTAGTACATCACTACGTTCGTGTTTGTTGGCCAACAATTGTGTACCGTTTGTTTGCAAGACAAGTTCCTGGCACACGCCCTTCGGACAAAGTCTGACGCTTTGTTGGCCAACAATCGGATCGTGTGTACTGGGCTTTAGAATCTCGGCCTAGAGCAGGGGCCGCCAAACTGCGGCAGTTTGCTTGACTTTATCTGACCCTTTGGGCACTATTCATCCCACTGGTATGAAACACTCTTCTGCCCACTGACACCAATAATGAGGCATCATTCCTGCCACTGCTACCAACAATGAGGCACTATTCCTCCCCCGAATACCAAAGCTCATTGATACCAGAAAAAAAAAAAAATTTTCCCACTGGCCACAGTCCGGCTCCCTAAAGTCTAAGGCTCCATTCACACTAGCGCGTTTTTTGATGCATTTTGCATTTTGCAGAAATGCATGGGAATTTTTTAACATGGGTTCCTATGGAACATGTTCACATCAATGCCTTTTTGTACCTTTGCATTTTTGGAAAGGGTCAGGGACTTTTTTCATGCAAAATGCAGCGTTTTGCATGTAATAGAATTCAATGGACCAGCATCAAAAACGCAAGTGCAGCATCTGTGTTTTTGGCCTTTTTTTTTTTAGACTGTATACAGTCTAAAAAAAACGCAAAAACCCGCTAAAACGCTGTAAAATCGCTGCAAAAACGCTGCTCAAAAACGTGGCATGCATCACAAAAAAAACTCCAGAAATGCTCAAAAGCAACATGCATAGATGTGAATCGAGCCTTAGAGCCCTTTCACACTGGGGCGGTATGCAGGCGATATTGCACTAAAAATACATCCTGCAAACCGACCCAAAACAGCCACTACTGTTTGTTTAGTGTGAAAGTCCGAGGGCTTTTACACCGAAGCGGTGCGCTGGCAAAAAAACTCCTGCAAACCGCATCTTTGGAGCGGTGAAGGAGCGGTGTATTCACCACTCCTAAACCGCTCCTTCCCATTTAAATCAATGGGGCAGTGTGGCTATGCGAGCGGTTTTAACCCTTTTTCGGCTGCCAGCGGGGGTTAAAACCGCACCGCTAGCGGCCGAATACCGACGCAAAAACGACGGTAAAGCAGCGCTAAAAATAGCGCTGTTTTACCGCCGACGCCCCCACCGCCCCAGTGTGAAAGGGGCCTAAAGGACAGTAAACTGGCCCTTTATTTAGAAAGTTTGGAGACCCCTGGTCTAGACCAATGACGTGGAAGTGGCAGAATAAGTAGGAAGGAGATCAGCAGCATTGAGATGCAAAAAAGAATGAAAACATTATTTTGTGAAACAAAAAAACATGGCAGTTGTTTATGATATATATGGTTATAGCAATCTAAACATCATCCAGCCTTAATGCCCACACGTGCCTGTTAACATATATGGAAGAGGGGGAGGGGAGAGCAGTCAATCACCCCTGCTGCTGGCCTAATCCAGAGAAAACAATAGCGACTGACCAAAAAATCCAACACAGGAATAATTAGATGGGGGAAATCTGCCAATGTGGGCAACAATCTCCTGATATCTGTGGATACTTGTAGTCTGATGATGGAACTCTTTTAATGTATGTATTGGGGTTATTTGCGATTTTAAAGAATGGCTTAAAACAGAATTAAACTCACTGACTTAAATTTTTCCCAAAACGATTACATTTAAGGTTTACCGTGAATCATCACTCTCACAGTTGCTTGTTACATACAGTAGTAGGTGAGGTTGAAAAAAGACACAAGTCCAACCTATGTGTGTGATTATATGTCAGTATTACATTGTATATACATACATACATACCCAGAAAGTATTTGTGTAGCCTTTCCTACCACTGTTGTATTTTGTTATGCTCTTGTCCAGATATTGATCGATCGCAAGCCTTGTTTTTGCTCCCATTAATAAAGGGGCATGGTTTTGATTCTTGTGGGAAGGGTTTATACAGCCTTTAGATGCCAAGAGATCTTATGTTGGACACATTGGGGGTTCATTTATTAAAACTGAAGAGTGAAAAATCTAGTGCAGATGTGCATGGTAGCCAATCAGCTTCTAACTTCAGTTTGTTCAATTAAGTTTTGACAAAAAACAAACTGGAAGCTGATTTTTTCTACATGCTTTTTTTATGTGTTTTGCGCTTTTTTTTTTAGGTGTCTGTTGTAGGAGAAACCAGAAAAAAAGCATAAAAAAATGCAAGCATTTCCATTGATGGCTATGGAACCAAAACCGCAATCTGCTGCAGGAAAAAAAAAGTCCCTGACCTTTTCCAAAAAATGCACCTGTGAAAAAACGCACAGATGTGAACGTGACCCATTGGAAGCCATGTTAAAGGATAGGTTTACCTTTAATAACATGTTACAACCAACATGCTATGAATGTACCGACCCCGCAGCTTTGCTGTGAGCGCTGTGGTAGTTCATTGAGTCTTCCTGTCAGAATGTATTGGTTTCCTTATACGAGGTATGAGAAAGCCAATACACTGACAGATCTGTATGGGGCCAGCGATCTGCTGTGCTAGTGCAATGCTCTCCAGGCTTCTGCAAACAAAAAACAAAAAAAAAAAAAAACACTTTTTTTTACCTGCAAAAAAATTTGAATTTGTTTATTTTATTTTTTAAAGTGAACTTATCCTTTAAATGAACTGTACTGCATTTCTGTAAAACTCAAAACGGGAGCCCTCCTTTGTCACACAGACTGGACATGGCTTCTACGGTATCTAGCTGACATTTGGTACGAAGTGAATGGTTTTTTTTTTTTTTACTTAGTCTGTAGTGATATGGAGGGCACAAAAATATGTCTTGCACAAGAGCTCTTTGGGACACAGTGGTCCATTAGTGGGTTAGATGGGTAATGGGAGCCCCCCTGTTGTTGCAGTCTGGGAGTTGGTTCACTTCTACAGTATATAGCTATAATCTGATAAACAGTGAATTTGTGTTTTTACTTGACCTGTAGTGGCATGGGGGGGGGGGGGGGGGGGCAAAAATAGGTCTTGCACAAGTGCCCTTTGGGAAATAGGGGTCCATTAATATTAGATGTGGATTAGATGGGTGCTAGGAGTTGTCACACAGACCTGGACACAGCCTACTTCTAGCTGTCTCTTGGCACGCAGTGAATTGGTGTTTTACTTAGTCTTTAGTGGTATGGAGGGTCTAAAAATTGGCCTTGCACAAGAGCCTTTTGGGACCTGGGTTTCATTTATACTACATGTGGATTAGATGGGTGCTGGGAGCCCTCCCAATGTCCCGCAGACCTGGACATGTTTCGCTTCTACAGTATCTAGCCGTCATTTGATACACAGTAAACTGGTGTTTTTACTTGTCCCGAAGTGGTATGGAGGTGCCAAAAACAGGCCTTGCGCAAGAGCCCTCGGGGTCCATTAGTACTAAATGTGGATTAGATGGGAGCTTGGAGTCCTCCCATTGTCATACAGACCTAGACATGACTCAAGTGTGTTTACATGGCCCAAAGAGGTATGCAGGACCAAAAACAGGTCTTGCACAGGAACCCTATGGTGATTCTGTCCATCACTGCCCAGGGAAGAAACAGGAGAGTAGGCTATGTGGCCAAAGTCCTGTACACAAACTAATTTAGTTTCCAGGGTGCTGGAATGTAAACTAGTCACACACCCAAATTAGATACAATTAAGAAAACTGCCCCCCACCCCCATCCCTTGGGCTTCCCCTGGAGGGAGAACTGATTTGATTATGCGGGCTCATTAATGTGGACAATGGGGAACACTGACCTGTTTATCATATCAATGTTTCTTATCTGTAGACACAATTAGGGCAGCTAATTACCCCTTGAATTAGGAGCTGGGTGTTGGCATTGCATTTAAATCAGTGTATTGGTTGCAAATGGACGTTTGCTGCAAGTGGTATTGAGAAATGAATCAGATTTACTGTGTAATTAAAGTTTGATGAAGTGGCTTAAAATAAGTAATTCTTATACTGCCTCTGTTTTTAGTGTATTTATTGGGGTGATATTCAGCAATACCATTAGCAGCATAATGAAATGATTACTAGATAAGATCAAGACACTTGTCTGCACTAGATTCTGCTACACGAGATGGAAGCAAATGCTATTGGGTGTGCCCACCCATTAATGCTGGTGAGCTAAACAACCTGCTGCCAGATACTAAAAGGACACCTGTTATTAGAAAAATATGGGGATGTCAATTGCTTTTGTCCTTCTGAAAATGCTGCTCAGCTGGTTTTTATACTTCCGACCCACAAGAAAAAGATGAGGAAAAAAAATCCAAATTTTTATTAGAGATAAACTCCGTGTTTGGATCCTAGGACAAACCCACCTGAGCAATCCCAAAGTTGTTGCTGCACAAAGATTTTCATAAGCGGCCAAGGCATTTCCCGATCTGCAGCCATGTGTATACATGCGCTGCAGGGTGAGGAATGCCTCACCCGCTTATAACTGGCTATGTGAAATGACGCTTTCCTGGTGGGATAGCTCAGTTGGGTGCAGGCTAGGATCTGAACAAAACTGACCTCATCCCTCATTGTTTTATCCGTTAGGCTGGTTTCACACATATGCGTATTGGATGCGTTTTTAACCTCATCCAATTCGCATAACATGTGAGTGTGACCAGCTTTTAATGGAGCCGGTTCAACCATGTCCAGGGAGGCTGCAGTGCTGTTTTGAAAATGGTCCTGTGTGTTTTTGGGTCCGGTTCAGGTGCAAATTCAGGGAAAAATTTGCACCTGAACCGATGAACAGGACTGCAAACCGCACCGCAGATATGTGAACCCAGTAGGGTTGCCACACCTCATCCCTTTGAACCTGAACACGTATTAATTACACAGGTTCTGTGGCTAATTTAATGCAGATAAGATACTAAGTGAGTTTAATAACCACCTTAATTAGCCACAGAACCTATGTAATTAATATGTGTTTGGGTTTAAAGGGATGAGGTGGCAACCCTAGAACCCAGTCTTGTACTTGTTTTGGGTCAGTGATTTGGACAACATTGAAGCCACTGGATCAGTATACCAGCCAGGCAAACAGCACTTTAGAGAGGTCACCATCAGCAGCTTGATTTCTATAATCTAAAACAGAAGTCGCCAAACATCCTAAACAAAGGGCCAGTTTACTGTCCTTCAGACTTAAGGAGGACTGTGGCCCATGGGAATAAACAATGCCCCATCTTTGGTATTTGGGGGGGGGGGGGGGGATAGAGCCCCATAGATAGTGTCAGAGGGAGGAATAGTGCCCCATCAATGGTGCCAATGGATGGAATTATACCCCCTTAATGATGTCAGTGGCAGGAATAATGCCTCAAGGGCTGAATATAGGAAAGCAAAGAGCCGGGTCCAGCCCCCAGGCCACAGTTTGGAGACCACTAATCTAAAAGCATGGGTAAAGTCATAGGAACTATTCTAACAAGATGGAACATCTCTGAGTGTGATAAGTGATTCTGAAACACTCATTATCACCTCCTAGAGGGGGGAGCTGTTTATGGCTAACTTTAAGGATGTGCCTGTCTTGTTACTAGATTCTGCTGATAAGAATATATAATTTGTACATCCAAAAGCCCCCACCCCCAAAAAACGCACGGTGAGGAACAAAATAGGACTTTGATGTGCTACGCAGAAAAATCAAATCTATATATCTCAAAATCATCTTTATTGTACAATTAAAAACAAATCGATTTCACATTCATAAATTATGCGCTCAAAGGGCTTGTGACTGAAAGGGACTTTCATTTATATACTACGATATCCTATATGGCGTCTAGGATAGATGTGTTTTTTCAGGATCCACGCTTATCTCATTTATACCAAGTAGTCCATTCTCATAGCTCAAGAATCATTTCCATATTCAAAACAGTTTTTGGCCAACAGAGCCAAAACTTAAATCTTCCTGCAAGGGAGGGAAAGGGAGGGGACGAGCGAGCGCGCCTCCCCCCCCTTAAACTGTACCAGGCCACATGCCCTCAACACGGGGGGTGGGAGCTTTTTTGATGGGGACAAGGGCATCTTCCAGACAACCCTAGCTGTTGGGGTTGTACCCCATTGTACCCCTACCCATTCACTTAAAAAAGAGTAGCGTGAAAAAATACCGTAGACAGTTTTTGACAAGTCCTTTTATTAAAAATATCTGCTTCTTCCTCCTGTCTTCCTGCATCTTCTCCCACTTCTTCTTCCGCTCTTATTCTTTCTCTGGTCTTTGTCTGATGTGCTTTTTCCTCTGCCGTCGCTCCCGCCGATGATGCTGCGTCCTACAGATCTGTCCGTGCCCATGTCAAGCATTTCTTAGATAACAATGGGGGCGTGGCCATCAGATGATGTCATCCAGAGGCTCCGTCCCCCTGTGACATCATCCGATGGCCATGCCCCAATCATTATCTAAGAAATGCTTGACATTGATGGGGACAGATCAGCGGGACGCTGCATCGGAGGAGGGTCATCAGCGGAAGCGGAAGGACAACACCAGACAAAGAAGATAGGAGAGAGAAGAGTGGAAGAAGCCTGGAGGAAGCGGCAGGGAAGAAGATATTTTAAATAAGACTTGTCCAAAACTGTCTACTGTTTTTTTTTTTCTCAGACCACTTTTTTTTTTTTTGGTGAATGGGTAGGGGTACAATGTACCCCATACTCATTCACATAGGGGGGAGAGGCCGGGATCTGGGGGCTCCCGTGTTAAAGGGGGCTTCCGGATCCCAATAAACCACTGGCTAGGGGGCAAGGTGCTTTGGGGTGAGGGCATGTGGTCTGGTATGGTTCAGGAGGGGGGGGGGGGGGCGCTCGCTCGTCCCCTCCCTTTCCTGACCTTCTGGGCTGCATGCTCGGATAAGGGTCTGGTATGGATTTTTTGGGGGGACCCACGGCTTTCGCTTTCATTTTTTTTTTTTATATATACATACAGCTGATGACTCATCGGTTGTTAAGGATGTGGCGGCCGGCTTCCCGACCCCTCCTTAGCAAACAGTTATATACAGTGTAAAGTAAAAGGCAAATCGCGGTAAAAATGTGTGTCCAAAAACGCAGCAAGCACCTCAAAAAGCACTGCAGAAATGCTCAAAAGCAACATGCATAGATGTGAATTGAGCCTCAGTAGTTAGTACTTCTGCCTTCTGCAGCTAGGATAGCCATCCTGGTCAGGAAACTACCTGTATGGAGTTTCATTGGCCTCCTTGTGTTTTCTTGGAGTGTGCTTTCCTCCCACACTCAAAAGACTTGCAGGTAGATTAATTGGATCCTGTCTAAATTGGCCCTAGTATGTGAATGTGAGATAGGAGCCATAGATTGTAAGCTTCTTAACCACTTCCTGTCCTTAGGCAGTTTATAAACTGCCTAAGGTTGAAGTGGTTATACCGGGATCATGGTTGAGGCTACAACTATGATCCTAGAACCATTTTTTTTTTTTTTTCCCCCTCAATGACCAAACAATTTTTTTGCTATTTGGCACTGCGCTACTTTAACTGGTAATGGCGCAGACATGCAACTCTGTACCCAAACAAAATTGATATCCTTTTTTTTGTTTTTACACAAAGTTTTCTTTTGGTGGTATTTGATCACCACTGTTTTTTTTATTTTTTGTGATTTCAAATGTAAAATAACCAGAAATTTGGAAAAAAAAAAAGACAATGTTTTCTACTTTCTGCTATAAAACATATCCAATAAAAAGTATTTCAAAAAATCAAATTTCTTCATAAATTTTGGCCAAAATGCATTGTGCTACATGTCTTTGGTTAAAAAAAATCCCAATAAGAGTATATTAATTTGTTTGCTTGATAGTGTCTACAAACTTTGGCATATATACGGGAATCCTTCTTTTTTTTTTTTAATGTATTTATTTTTTTATACTACTGACTGTGATCTGTGATAGTGTGACGGCAATTTGACACTGACGCTGGGGTGAACTGACATAACCAGTGACACTAATACAGTGATCAGTGATATTACTATGCACTGTCCCCAAACTCACTCATCCATGTCTTTATGGACCTTGCTTTGTGCACTGGTCCAAATCATTTGGTGGAGGGAGGATTATGGTGTGGGGTTGTTTTCAGGGGTTGGGCTTGGCCCCTTAGTTCCAGTGAAGGGAACTCTTAAGGCATCAGCATACCAAGACATTTTGGACAATTTCATGCTCCCAACTTTATGGGAACAGTTTGGGGATGGCCCCTTCCTGTTCCAACATGACTGAGCACCAGTGCACAAAGCAAGGTCCATAAAGACATGGATGAGTGAGTTTGGGGTGGAGGAACTTGATTGGCCTGTACAGAGTCCTGACCTCAACCCGATAGAACACCTTTGAAATAAGAGCGGAGACTGCGAGCCAGGCCTTCTTATCCAACATCAGTGCCTGACCTCATAAATGAGCTTTTGGAAGAATGGTCAAACATTCCCATAGACACACTCCTAAACCTTGTGGACAGCCTTCCCAGAAGAGTTGAAGCTGTTATAGCTGCAAAGGGTGGGCCAACCCAATATTGAACCCTATGGATGAAGACTGGGATGTCATTAAATTTCATGTGCGTGTAAAGGCAGGTGTCGCAATACTTTTGGCAATATAGTGTATGTGGTGGTCCATCTGCTGTGCTGCTGCTTGCGTGCATTACTCCAGTGTAAAAGGGTATGAATTGGAAGTTTATTGTTGGTGTTTACATACATGTAACTTTACTTCCTGTCCTTGTGACAACACAAGAAATGCAGGCAAATATCTCTAAGGGGGACAAGTACAGGCATACCCCACTTTTGTATAGTACTATGGATGTAAGTAGCAGGCGTTGGAAGTGTGGTGAC